>NC_069503.1:291836762-292109570 GCF_027579735.1 Bombina bombina | reverse complement strand
TGACAACCTGGTCATTCCAGAAAAATTGTGCAAGATGGACAAGTTCCTAGAGGTTCCGGTGCACCCCGACGCTTTTCCTATACCCAAGCGGGTGGCGGACATAGTGAATAAGGAGTGGGAGAAGCCCGGCATACCTTTTGTCCCCCCTCCTATATTTAAGAAATTATTTCCTATGGTCGACCCCAGAAAGGACTTATGGCAGACAGTCCCTAAGGTCGAGGGGGCAGTTTCTACACTAGCTAAGTGCACTACTATTCCTATCGAGGATAATTGTGCTTCCAAAGATCCTATGGATAAAAAATTGGAGGGTTTGCGTAAAAGGATTTTTGTACAGCAAGGTTACCTCCTGCAACCTATTTCGTGCATTATTCCTGTCACTACAGCAGCGTGGTTCTGGTTAGAGGAACTAGAAAAGTCGCTCAGTAGAGAGACTCCGTATGAGGAGGTTATGGACAGAATTCACGCACTTAAGTTAGACCGGATCAAGTAGGGGGCAGACTCTCTCTCTTCGCTCAGGCTTGGGCAAGAGATGTTCAGGATCCCTGGGCACTAGAAATAGTTTCTCAGGGTTATCTTCTGGAATTCAAGGAACTACCCCCAAGGGGAAGGTTCCACATGTCTCACTTATCTTCAAACCAAATAAAGAGACAGGCATTCTTACATTGTGTAGAAGACCTGTTAAAAATGGGAGTGATACACCCAGTTCCAACTGTGGAACAAGGAATGGGGTTTTACTCAAATCTGTTTGTAGTTCCCAAAAAAGAGGGAACTTTCAGACCAATTCTGGATTTAAAGATTCTAAACAAATTTCTCAGAGTGCCATCGTTCAAAATGGAAACTATTCGAACGATTTTACCTTCAATCCAGGAGGGTCAATTTATGACTACCGTGGATCTAAAGGATGCGTATCTACATATTCCTATCCACAAAGATCATCATCAGTTCCTAAGGTTCGCCTTTCTGGACAAACATTACCAGTTTGTGGCTCTCCCATTCGGGCTAGCCACTGCTCCAAGGATTTTCACAAAGGTACTCGGGTCCCTTCTAGCGGTTCTAAGACCAAGGGGCATTGCAGTGGCACCTTACTTGGACGACATTCTGATACAAGCGTCGTCTCTTTCAAAGGCAAAGGCTCACACAGACATCGTTCTGGCCTTTCTCAGATCTCACGGGTGGAAGGTGAACATAGAAAAGAGTTCCCTGTCTCCGTCGACAAGAGTTCCTTTCTTGGGGACAATAATAGATTCTTTAGAAATGAAGATTTTCCTGACAGATGTCAGAAAGTCAAAACTTCTAAACGCTTATCAAGTTCTTCACTTTGTTCCACGACCTTCCATAGCTCAGTGCATGGAAGTAGTAGGGTTGATGGTTGCAGCAATGGACATAGTTCCTTTTGCGCGAATTCATCTAAGACCATTACAACTGTGCATGCTGAAACAGTGGAATGGGGACTATACAGACTTGTCTCCAGTGATTCAAGTAGATCAGAAGACCAGAGACTCACTCCGTTGGTGGCTAACCCAGGATCACCTGTCCCAGGGAATGAGCTTCCGCAGACCAGAGTGGGTCATCGTCACAACCGACGCCAGTCTAGTGGGCTGGGTCACGGTCTGGGACTCCCTGAAAGCTCAGGGTCTATGGTCTCGGGAAGAGTCTCTTCTCCTGATAAACATTCTGGAACTGAGAGCGATATTCAATACTCTCAGGGCTTGGTCTCAACTAGCAAAGGCCAGATTCATAAGATTCCAATCAGACAACATGACGACTGTTGCTTACATCAACCATCAGGGGGGAACAAGGAGTTCCCTGGCGATGAGAGAAGTGACCAAAATCATAAAATGGGCGGAGGATCACTCCTGCCACCTATCTGCGATCCACATCCCAGGAGTGGAAAACTGGGAGGCGGATTATCTGAGTCGTCAGACATTCCATCCGGGGGAGTGGGAACTCCACCCGAAGATATTTGCCCAGTTGACTCAATTATGGGGCATTCCAGACATGGATCTGATGGCGTCTCGTCAGAACTTCAAGGTTCCTTGCTACGGGTCCAGATCCAGGGATCCCAAGGCGACTCTAGTGGATGCATTAGTAGCGCCTTGGGCCTTCAACCTAGCTTATGTGTTTCCACCGTTTCCTCTCATTCCCAGGCTGGTAGCCAGGATCAAACAGGAGAGGGCCTCGGTGATCTTGATAGCTCCTGCATGGGCACGCAGGACTTGGTATGCAGACCTGGTGAATATGTCATCGGCTCCTCCATGGAAGCTACCTTTGAGACAGGATCTTCTAGTACAGGGTCCATTCGAACATCCAAATCTAGTTTCCCTCCAGCTGACGGCTTGGAAATTGAACGCTTGATTTTATCTAAGCGTGGGTTTTCGGACTCTGTGATAGATACTCTGGTACAAGCCAGAAAACCTGTAACTAGAAAAATTTACCATAAAATATGGAAAAGATATATCTGTTGGTGTGAATCCAAGGGATTCTCATGGAGTAAGATCAAAATTCCTAGGATCCTTTCTTTTCTTCAAGAAGGTTTGGAGAAGGGATTATCAGCGAGTTCTCTAAAGGGACAGATTTCTGCTTTATCTGTCTTGTTACACAAACGACTGGCAGCTGTGCCAGATGTTCAAGCTTTTGTTCAGGCTTTGGTCAGGATCAAGCCTGTTTACAGACCTTTGACTCCTCCCTGGAGTCTGAATTTAGTTCTTTCAGTTCTTCAAGGGGTTCCGTTTGAACCTCTACATTCCATAGATATCAAGATGTTATCTTGGAAAGTTCTGTTTTTGGTTGCTATTTCTTCTGCTAGAAGAGTTTCTGAGTTATCTGTTCTGCAGTGTAATCCGCCCTATCTGGTGTTCCATTCAGATAAGGTTGTTTTGCGTACTAAACCTAGTTTCCTTCCAAAGGTTGTTTCCAACAAGAATATTAACCAGGAAATAGTTGTGCCTTCTTTGTGTCCGAATCCAGTTTCAAAGAAGGAACGTTTGTTACACAATTTAGATGTAGTTCGTGCTTTAAAGTTCTATTTAGAAGCAGCAAAGGATTTCAGACAAACGTCTTCTCTGTTTGTCGTTTTTTCTGGCAAGAGGAGAGGTCAAAAAGCTACTGCTACCTCTCTTTCCTTTTGGCTGAAAAGCATCATCCGATTGGCTTATGAGACTGCCGGACGGCAGCCTCCCGAACGCATCACAGCTCACTCTACTAGGGCTGTGGCTTCCACATGGGCCTTCAAGAACGAGGCTTCTGTTGATCAGATATGTAAGGCAGCGACTTGGTCTTCCCTGCACACTTTTGCCAAATTCTACAAATTTGATACTTTTGCTTCTTCGGAGGCTATTTTTGGGAGAAAGGTTTTGCAAGCCGTGGTGCCTTCCGTTTAGGTAACCTGATTGGCTCCCTCCCTTCATCCGTGTCCTAAAGCTTTGGTATTGGTTCCCACAAGTTATGGATGACGCCGTGGACCGGACACACTAATGTTGGAGAAAACAGAATTTATGCTTACCTGATAAATTACTTTCTCCAACGGTGTGTCCGGTCCACGGCCCGCCCTGGTTTTTTAATCATGTTTGATGAATTTCTTTCTTTAACTACAGTCACCACGGCACCCTATGGTTTCTCCTGTTTTTCTCCTGTCCGTCGGTCGAATGACTGCGGTGGGCGGAGCCTAGGAGGGACTATATGGACAGCTTTTGCTGTGCTCTTTGCCATTTCCTGTTGGGGAAGAGAATATTCCCACAAGTTATGGATGACGCCGTGGACCGGACACACCGTTGGAGAAAGTAATTTATCAGGTAAGCATAAATTCTGTTATTCCTATCCACAAAGATCATCATCAGTTCCTAAGGTTCGCCTTTCTGGACAAACATTACCAGTTTGTGGCTCTCCCATTTGGGCTAGCCACTGCTCCAAGGATTTTCACAAAGGTACTCGGGTCCCTTCTAGCAGTTCTAAGACCAAGGGGCATTGCAGTGGCACCTTACTTGGACGACATTCTGATACAAGCGTCGTCTCTTTCAAAGGAAAAGGCTCACACAGACATCGTTCTGGCCTTTCTCAGATCTCACGGGTGGAAGGTGAACATAGAAAAAAGTTACCTGTCTCCGTCGACAAGAGTTCCTTTCTTGGGGACAATAATAGATTCTTTAGAAATTAAGATTTTCCTGACAGATGTCAGAAAGTCAAAGCTTCTAAACGCTTGTTAAGTTCTTCACTCTGTTCTACGACCTTCTATAGCTCAGTGCATGGAAGTAGTAGGGTTGATGATTGCAGCAATGGACATAGTTCCTTTTGTGCGAATTCATCTAAGACCATTACAACTGTGCATGCTCAAACAGTGGAATGGGGACTATACAGACTTGTCTCCAGTGATTCAAGTAGATCAGAAGACCAGAGACTCACTCCGTTGGTGGCTGACCCAGGATCACCTGTCCCAGGGAATGAGCTTCCGCAGACCAGAGTGGGTCATCGTCACTACTGACGCCAGTCTATTAGGCTGGGGCGCGGTCTGGGACTCCCTGAAAGCTCAGGGTCTATGGTCTCGGGAAGAGTCTCTTCTCCCGATAAACATTCTGGAACTGAGAGCGATATTCAATACTCTCAGGGCTTGGCCTCAACTAGCAAAGGCCAGATTCATAAGATTCCAATCAGACAACATGACGACTGTTGCTTACATCAATCATCAGGGGGGAACAAGGAGTTCCCTGGCGATGAGAGAAGTGAACAAAATCATAAAATGGGCGGAGGATCACTCCTGCCACCTATCTGCGATCCACATCCCAGGAGTGGAAAACTGGGAGGCGGATTATCTGAGTCGTCAGACCTTCCATCCGGGGGAGTGGGAACTCCACCCGTAGGTATTTGCTCAGTTGACCCAATTATGGGGCATTCCAGACATGGATCTGATGGCGTCTCGTCAGAACTTCAAGGTTCCTTGCTACGGGTCCAGATCCAGGGATCCCAAGGCGACTCTAGTGGATGCATTAGTGGCGCCTTGGACCTTCAACCTAGCTTATGCATTTCCACCGTTCCCTCTCATTCCCAGGCTGTTAGCCAGGATCAAACAGGAGAAGGCCTCGGTGATTTTGATAGCTCCTGCATGGCCACGCAGGACTTGGTATGCAGACCTGGTGAATATGTCATCGGCTCCACCATGGAAGCTACCTTTGAGACAGGATCTTCTAGTACAAGGTCCATTCGAACATCCAAATCTAGTTTCTCTCCAGCTGACGGGTTGGAAATTGAACGCTTGATGTTATCTAAGCGTGGGTTTTCGGATGCTGTGATAGATACTCTGGTCCAAGCCAGAAAACCTGTGACTGGAAGGATTTACCATAAAATATGGAAAAGATATATCTGTTGGTGTGAATCCAAGGGATTCTCATGGAGTAAGATTAGAATTCCCAGGATCCTTTCCTTTCTCCAAGAAGGTTTGGATAAGGGATTGTCAGCGAGTTCCCTAGAAGGACAGATTTCTGCTTTATCTGTCTTGTTACACAAACGACTGGCAGCTGTGCCAGATGTTCAAGCTTTTGTTCAGGCTTTGGTCAGGATCAAGCCTGTTTACAGACCTTTGACTCCTCCCTGGAGTCTAAATTTAGTTCTTTCAGTTCTTCAAGGGGTTCCGTTTGAACCCTTACACTCCATAGATATCAAGCTGTTATCTTGGAAAGTTCTGTTTTTGGTTGCTATTTCTTCTGCGAGAAGAGTTTCTGAATTATCTGCTCTGCAGTGTAGTTCACCCTATCTGGTGTTTCATTCAGATAAGGTTGTTTTGCGTACTAAACCTGGTTTTCTTCGAAAAGTTTTTTCAACAAGAATATTAACCAGGAAATAGTTGTACCTTCTTTGTGCCCGAATCCAGTTTCAAAGAAGGAACGTTTGTTACACAATTTGGATGTAGTCCGTTCTTTAAAGTTCTATTTAGAAGCAACAAAGGATTTCAGACAAACGTCTTCTCTGTTTGTCGTTTATTCTGGCAAGAGGAGAGGTCAAAAAGCTACCGCTATCTCTCTTTCCTTTTGGCTGAAAAGCATCATCCGATTGGCTTACGAGACTGCCGGACGGCAGCCTCCTGAACGAATCACAGCTCACTCTACTAGGGCTGTGGCTTCCTCATGGGCCTTCAAGAACGAGGCTTCTGTTGATCAGATATGTAAGGCAGCGACTTGGTCTTCTCTGCACACTTTTGCCAAATTCTACAAATTTGATACTTTTGCTTCTTCAGAGGCTATTTTTGGGAGAAAGGTTTTGCAAGCCGTGGTGCCTTCTGTTTAGGTAACCTGATTGGCTCCCTCCCTTCATCCGTGTCCTAAAGCTTTGGTATTGGTTCCCACAAGTTATGGATGACGCCGTAGACCGGACACACCAATGTTGGAGAAAACAGAATTTATGCTTACCTGATAAATTACTTTCTCCAACGGTGTGTCCGGTCCACGGCCCGCCCTGGTTTTTTAATCAGGTTTGATAAATTTCTTTCTTTAACTACAGTCACCACGGCACCCTATAGTTTCTCCTTTTTTTCTCCTGTCCGTCGGTCGAATGACTGGGGGGGCGGAGCCTGGGAGGGACTATATGGACAGCTTTTGCTGTGCTCTTTGCCATTTTCTGTTGGGGAGGAGAATATTCCCACAAGTTATGGATGACGCCGTGGACCGGACACACCGTTGGAGAAAGTAATTTATCAGGTAAGCATAAATTCTGTTTTTGTTAGACTTTTACTAAATAATAGGTATCATCATTTAATATCCCTGGTGTATATTTAAATAAAGAAATTCTTCTATGAATGGGTATTAGTTATCTTTTAATTTCTTTAAATAATAAAGTCACACAATCTGACTAACACTTCCTCAAAAAATGAATACAACCCACAATGGCAGCACATTAATTTCAAGCACAGTTAATTTCACAAGCTTTATATAAATATATTATTTATTTTATTTTATTTTCTCACTACTTCACTAAAATATAATTCTTCTTTTGACACATAGCACAGTAAACTTAAGAGTTAAAACATAATGTTATACAATAAATGATTATCTCACATCATATGTTCAAAAAAGAGATACAGTACCTTAGAGCAACAGAAAAGTCTGATGACAACAACCTTATTGCTTTTTGACATTGAATAATAAATATACAAAGAAGATACCAAAGGAAATAAAGTCATGGGAATCAACATTATAATATTCAATACGCTTTTCTTTATCTACAGGCCCCAGAAAACGGACAGACAATATTGATAGGAACCAAATCGTTTTTTCAAAACCCCTTTAATATATAACATAGGCATACGAATAGCAACAAAATTACAACAACATGTAGTTCCCATCAGTCAAGACATGGCGGTCCAATAGGAAGCAACTATTTGCAAGTAGGAGGATGACGTCATCCGAAAGGAGGGACCTGAGACCCTTTAAATAACCAGTAAGTGAACGGCGCGCTCACCCTTTGAGAAAGCCGTTAAGGCGAAACATGTTAGGGACGTTAGGGAATTGGTGAGGAGTCCTGGAGCTCCTGTATTTTTAGATTAGCCTTAGAATGCTGTATTACTAAACCTGTTCTAACTTATTAACTCACTAGTTAAAGTAGGCATATCGTCACTGCTATATTCCAACAACATTGGACCATATATGCTTAACAATCAATAGATAGGCTCATTGGGCAAGCGATACAAGAGTAGTATACTCGGGAGTGGGGCTCACTTGGAGCAATCATTTGACACAGACTGTCGATTGTAGACTTTATTTCACAAACTAGTAGTTTAAATAGAAACTACTGGCAGAGAACCTAACCATTACCGGGTAAGAGTGCATTTACTGCACCGGCTAAAAACTGAGCAGTGAGATTTACATTAGCTCCAATTCGAACTGCGGCAGCCTGCAATCTGTATGTGTGCTGAAATTTGACAGCGTATGTGATCCAATCAGCTGCGCTTAAACCCCTAATCCAACTAACGAATATCTCTCTTATACATCTGAAAACAAATGTTACGCTACAGATATAAGTTTATAACTAGCCTGTGGTACTACTAATATTTTATACTATACCAAAATCCATTAGTTACAGCTGAACTTTTATAGCTTGCAATCTGTATGTGTGCTGAATTTCTACTTATTTTAGTGGGCACTGCTCCAATACACGGTATACAAACTTTGCGCCAAACATATGAACCTATAACAAGTGTGTTGAATTCTGACTGATTCTAGTGGACACTGCTCCAATACATGGTATACAAGTGTTGCGCCAAACATATGAGCTTATAACAAGTGTGCTGATTTCTGACTTACTTTAGCGGGCACTGATCCAATACACGGTATACAAGTGTTGCGCCAGACATATGAGCTTATAATAAGTGTGCCGAATTCTGTCTTATCTTAGTGGGCACTGATCCAATACATATGTTATACAAGTGTTGCGCCAAACATATGAGCTTGTAACAAGTGTGCTGAATTCAGACTTAGTTGAGTGGGCATTGCTCTAATACATGGTATACAAGTGTAGCGCCAAACATATGAGCCTATAACAAACCTATGAAGTAATTTTAGCACTGCTTCAATTCATAGTATACAAGTGTTATGCCAAACATATGAGCCTATAATAAACCTATGAAGCTATTTTAGCACACCCAACTTATGGGTTATAACAGAATGTTAAGAGCTTACAACTAATGTATGTGAATCACAACACTGAACATTCCACGTATAAACGCAGAAGCCATCCAAATAAGTGTGGGTAATATAAACAATACACTACTGAATAGATCAAGTGGCGACTTCCCCTTATGTGAAGTACCAAAGTGGTATTCAAAGATCAACACAGGGGGTTAATCCCCCAGCTACAATAGTATTAATTTATTTAACAGGATACATTGTACTCTCATTACACTACTCCAATATATAGAGTATGCTACCCATAAGCAGATAGTATTGGGCTTAACCAGAATGTTAGAGCTGTACTGATATATGGTCAATCTGCAATATGCAGTGACACTTGTGTATAATATAATATATAAATTGATACTTTACCAACATTACTATAAGCAAAGATTACAAAGTATCTTTCTTTTTCTCTTTTTATATATATATATACACAACAACTCAATAAGACTTCTTGTTATGAGTCTGTATCAGCTTAAACACACTTGATACAACTACACCAAAGTAGTCAACCAGCATAATATATGACCTACTTTACTAGAATCAATCTAACGTAAACAGGTTAATTACTGTTCCTCCAGCATCTGAGAGTGTTTTTAAATTAATTTCCAGTATTTTATATTAAATTTTGACACAATAAAAGTTATGTTTTAACGTTGAACACGCAAGCTCACTAGATTATCAGTAACTCGGATTTGCCTTAAGGAATAGAGTCTTTTGTACTACTCATAGATGTACCCTACATTAACCCTTATGAGTGCTATATATGTAGTCTGTTGAGTTAGAGTTTCTCTCTACTTTGTTTCATATGTTGAAAACTACATAGCACCTTTTCTAGTCCAAAATATTTGTAAGGGAATAATTCCCACATACACTAAGGGCGACAAGGGGTTAGTAGGGAATCCAAAGTATTCAAGCTACACTTGGCTAGTAGTGCCGTTGATACCCTCCTCCTCCTCCCTCACCTTAGCCTCTTCCCTTCCATGCCCGCTATCCATCTCAGTCAAGTAGCAGCCATAGTGTTATATATCTCCCCCCCCCCCCTCATCAGTGTGCAATTGTCTCTGTAGCTACTAGTACTCTACCCACCTTGCAGAAGATGAAGTATGTCACACACTCCTCCCACACGTCTTCTCTTCTCTGATCTTCTCCCAGTCAGGAAATAGATACGCCTTCTCTAGCACGCCTTCTCTAGTGTGGCTGCGGCAAGCAGCCGAACGAATCGATAGACCAACTAATCGATAATGGAAATTGTTGACAACGATTTGCATTATCGATTATTATCGACTTTATCGATTAGTTGTTGCAGCCCTAGTTGTTTGTGTTTTTTTTATTTTTTTACAAGTAAAAGAGCTGATTTCTTTGGGTCAATGCCCCGCAAAAGGCCCTTTTAAGGGCTATTGGCAGTTTAGTGTAGGCTAGGGGCTTTTTTATTTTGATAGGCCTATTAGATTAGGAGTAATTCATTTTTATTTTTATAATTTCTTTTTTTATTTTGTGTAATTTAGTGTTTATTATTTTTTGTAATTTAGATAAATGTATTTTTTAAGGTAAGGTCCTATGAGCCAGTTTAATCTAACACTGGAAATAAATAAGGATCCATTGGTAATGTGCCCTTCCCGAACATTTTTTCTTTCGTGGCCCGGTTTATCGGCAGAATGAAGCGCGATGTATGCACGATTTATTCTCTTGCCGTTTCACAAAGTGGCGCCATTTTGTTTTTTTTCCTGAACGAGTGTTAACTCTGCCCTGTTCTGAGAACGTCGCATTCACGGCACACAGCCAGGACATTTGTATTATTATGGCGTTTGTGTAAGAAGTGCATTTGTGCACATGGTCGCTTTAGCAGCTTTCAACTAAGAGAACGGAGCAGTGTTTTGTGGGCGCTGCTTTGGAAGGGTTCCCTATTAAAGCCAATTATAGCTAAGGCCGTCAGCCATCAATATCTCAGGCTGACAGTTTCAGTACAGTATAAAACACTTTAATTAACCGTATTCTTGCTAAAGAGTTGTTCTCTATGGGTAAACTCTCTAATGGGGGTACCGGAGTTGGCCTCTGAGGGTGTTTCGGCAGACGCCAAGCTTCCAAGGTACGGTTAATGGTCAAGTGATCCACGGACCGCCCTGTTAGATGTTCTGGCGGTTTTTCTTGGGATTTCAGTCATTGCTCATATCAAACAGGAGAGAGCGTCAGTGATTCTTTTAGCCCCTGCGTGGTCTCACAGGATCTGGTATGCAGACCTAGGGGAAATGTTGTCTCTCCCACCTTAGAGACTGCCTAAGGACCTTCGGATTCAGGGTCCCTTCCTTCATCCAAATCTCGTTTCTCTGAAGCTGACTGCTGTGTTGAACGCTTAGTTCTGTCTAAGCGTGTTTTTTTCTGACCATGATTTAGGCTTGCATGCCAGTTACTAGAAAGATTTACCATAATATCTTTATTGGTCTAAATCAAAGGATTACTCTTGGAGTAGGGACAGGATTCCTAGGATTTTGTCTTTTTTTCCAGGAAGGTCTGGAGAAGGGTTTGTCAGTCAGTACCCTGAAAGGTCAGATTTCTGCCTTTTCTATTTTGCTACATAAACGTCTGGTGGACATGCCAGATGTGCAATCTTTTTGTCAGGCCTTGGTCAGAATCAGACCTGTGTTTAAGTCCTTGGAGCTTTAACATTGTTCTTAAAGTTTTGCAGCACGCTTCGTTTGAGCCATTGCATTCCATTCATGGAAAGTCCTGTTATTACTGGCTATTGCATCGACACGCAGAGTCGCTGAGTTGGCGGCCTTGTAATGCGAGCCGCCCTACTTAGTTTTTCATGCTGATAAGGCTGTTCTTTGCACTGGATTGGGATTCCTTCCCAACGTGGTGTTGAGTCGTAACATTAATCAGGAAATAGTAGTTCCTTCTTTGTGTCCTAACCCTTCTTCTTCAAAGGAGAGGTTACTTCATAATCTGGACGTGGTTCGGGCTTTGAAGTTTTATCTTCAGGCCACAAAGGAGTTCAGACAGACCTTGTACTTATTTGTTGTGTACTCAGGGAAGCGTAGGGGGCAAAGGGCCCCTGCCACTTCTCTATCATTTTGTTTGAGGAGTATTATCCGTCTAGCATATGAGACAGCGGGACACAAGCCTCCTCAGAGGCGGCTCACTTGAGTAGAGCTGTGGCCTCTTCTTGTGCCTTTAAAAATGATGCTTCTATGGAGCAGCTTTGTAAGGCGTCTTGGTCTTCCTTACATACTTTTGATTTTTTTTTTATAAATTTGATGTTTTTGCTTCGGCGGAAGCAGCTTTTGGAAGAAAGGTTCTGCAGGCTGTGGTGCCCTCAGTTTAGGGTCCGCCTCCTTTTGTCCTCCCGTTTTTTTTCATTCAGTGTCCTCTAGAGCTTGGGTATTTGTTCCCACAAGTAATGAATGAAGCAGTGGACTCTCCTCACATTAAGATGGAAAACATAAATTATGCTTACCTGATAATTTCATTTCAATCTATGGGAGGAGAGTCCACTGCCCCCGTTAGTTTCTTCGGTGGGCGGACCTAAGTGTAATTTTATTCTTCTGGCACCATTTATACCCTGATATTCCTCCTACTGTTCGTTGTTCTCTTGGCAGAATGACTGGGGGATGAGAAATGTATTTCATGATTCAGATAGAGAATACAATTTTAAGCAACTTTCAAATTTACTTCTATTATCAAATTTGCTTCATTCTCTTGTTATCTATTGCTGAAGGGACAGCATTGCACTACGGCAGCTAGCTGAACACATCTAGTTAGCCAATCACAAGAGACAAATGTGTGCAGGCACCATTTAGCAGCGGCTCCCACTAGTGTATGATATGTGCGTATTCATTTTTAACAAGGGATACTAAGAGAACGAAGCACATTTGAAAATAGAAGTAAATTTAAAAGTGTCTTAAAATTACATGCTCTATCGGAATCATGCAAGTTTATTTTTGACTTTCCTATCCCTTTAAACCTTTTGCTGGAGTGTCTTTGCCTCCTCCTGGTGGCCAGGTTCTTAATTCTCACAAGTAATGAATGCAGCAGTGGACTCTCCTCCCACAGATGGAAATTAAATGATCAGGTAAGCATAATTTATGTTTTTTAAATATTTTTTTTTATTTTGTGGGTTGTGGGGGGGCGGGTGTAATGTTAGTGGGTATTTGTATTTTTTATTCACAAAAAGAGCTGATATCTTTAGGGCAATGCCCTACAAAGGCCCTTTTAAGGGCCATTGGTAGTTTATTCTAGAGTAGTTTTTTTTATTTAGGGGTGTTTTTTTTTTAATGGGTATTAGAATAGGAATAATTGTTATTATTTTTGATAATTTGTTATTTTGTGTAATGTATTTTTTTAGGGGGTGTTTTTTTTTTTTTTTGAGCAAAAGAGCTGTTTAACTTAGGGCAATGCCCTACAAAAGGCCCTTTTAAGGGAGCACCCAAAGGCTCTCTTAATGGCCCTTGGTAGTTTAGGGGGTGGGGTTTTGTATACTGTTAGGGGGTGTTTGTTTTTTGTAGCAAAAGAGCTGCTTAACTTAGGGCAATGTCCTAAAAAACCTTTTAAGGGCCCTTGGAAGTTTATTCTAGATTAGACTATTGTATTTTTTTTTAATTTTTTTTTTAAATGGGAATCATTTTTATTGTTTTGGATAATTTTGTTTGTTATTTTTTGTAATGGTAGTTTTTTATTTTTTTGTAATTTTAGTATTTTTTATTTTTTGTATTGGTATTTTTTTTATTTTTTGTAATGTTAGGTTTTAGTGTAAGGCAGCTTAGGTTTTATTTCACAGGTAAGTTTGTATTTATTTTAATTAGGTATTATTTAGTTAATAATTGAAAATTTAATTTAGATCTATTTTAATTATGTTAAAGTTAGGGGGTGTTAGGGTTAGGGTCAGGGTTAGTTTTAGGGGTAGGGTTAGGTTTAAGGGTAGGTGTAGGGGTTAATAGTTTAATTTAGTTTGTTGCGATGTGGGGGGCTGGTGGTTTAGGGGTTAATAGGTTTATTTAGTGGTAGTGATGTGGAAGGCTAGAGGTTTAGGGGTTAATAACTGTATTTAGTTGCGGCGATGTCGGGGAGCGGCGTAATAGGGGTTAATAACTAATATAGTGGCGGCGATGTTGGGGTGCGGCGGAATAGGGGTCAATAACTTTAGTATTGTGTCGGCGACATCGGGAGTGACAGATTAGGGGTTAATACCTTTATTTAGGTGGCGGCGATATCGGGAGCAGCAGATTAGGGGTTAATAACATTATGTAGTTGTCGGCGATGTCGGGTGCGGCAGATTAGGGGTGTTTATATTCGGGGTTTATGTTAGGGTGTTAGGTTTAAACGTTAGTTTCTTTTTCCTCATAGACATCAATGGGGCTTTGTTATAGGGCTTTTCTTTCCGCGATCGCAGGTGTTAGACTTTTTTCTGACCCGCTCTCCCCATTGATGTCTATGGGGAAAGCGTGCACGAGTATGTGAAAACATTGCTTGTTTTTGGTGCTGTATGGAGCTTAAAAACCCCATATCGCCCGCACAAGCCAGGTTTTTTAAAATTTGTAATGGCAGCGCTATAGGGGATTAAATAATGCCACTCTTGTTGCATTTGGTAATTTCCCTATAGCGCTCAGAACTTGTAATCTAGGCGAATGTGTGCAAAATAAAAATGAAAAAAAAAAGAAGTGAATATTAGTTAATTTTAGCTCAATATTGGCTTAAATTATAGCCGGGTGATCAATAAAAACAAGACTGTGGAGGAGAATGAGAGAACTGAGCCGTGGTGCTTTTTGGAAACATTGCAGCTTGGGGAAGCTTTTTTTATGCTATGTTTCTTTATGTGCATGTGCACCCTGACATTATTTTACCATATTATTATTATTATTATTATTATTATTATTATTATTATTAATAAGGGTCTGCACCATCAGCTAATACTCAATATAATTTTTTTTAACACATTTCCCTTCATTATGTATAGTCTATTTGATTGCTTTATCTACCATATGTTTGAGTATCTTACAGTTTGTATACTTGAGGTTTTGTATCTATGTTTTATATGTGTGATATACCTCAATTCAAAGAGTACAAAAGAAACAAAACTAAAACCCCCCAAATATTAGCATGGTTGTAGTATGCATATTTTTTGTTTGTTATTATTAGCTGTTTAGATTTTAAAGAAATATCACATTTTCATTTCCGTAAAGTAATAGATGCTGCCTTGTGGTAACCAAGGTTTCCCTGTTAGAAGACTCATCTCCTTTACTGGGGCATTTTGGGACATATATAAATAAGTTACTAGACTGATCAAAAAATGAACGCTTAAAATATAGCAGCGCTTGTCTTGTGAAGTCTAAGTCTATACTTCAAATTCTCATGGGAAATGGAAAGCCTACAATTAAATTACAGCATGAGGACAATATAAATAATGCAATTATATTGCAAAGTTGTATTTACTACACATAATTAAATGTTTCAAATCACTTTCATTTTCATTTAATGTATTACTTTTACTAATGTATGTAATTTAGCAGAATATGCTTATGTCTTCATATGTCTTTATCTGCAAAATATGTCACAAAAATATAAAGATTAATAAAGTATCTAGAAGCCATAAGGTTCATAATTAAAAAAAAAAAAAAGTTTTTACTGTATAGTCATAAACAAACACCAGATTTACTGTGCTGATAAAATGTTTTAAGTAAAGGGTTTCATGGTTACATTTTTTAAGGGTTTCTTATGAATGACCTATGGATCATGACTTTAAGACATTTTATGCTTCCAAATGCAGTATCTGGATTAAAAAGTGATTCATCAAAGTGTAAACTTACATTGCCCCCTGAAAAAAACATAATTTATATACATGGGCTTTTACAGAGAATTCATTTTTATTGAAATATGTCCGTTCATTGGTATTTAGTTTTGCCAGTGTGCTAAATACCTGGCAGAAAAATGTGTTTTTAAACATTTAAAGTAAATGTAGATCAACACAAAGGAATCATACAGTGGTAAATATTTTCCAGTGTTTATGTTCAAATGTTCAGACCTGTCTGGCTCCTCTGTATTTGCATGTGTTGGGTTTGTAGGCAGACCTGCTGCATTCCATGTTGATTTATATAAATATATTTATTGCAGGTTACTAACCTACAGCCAAATACCAGACACTTATACTTCTCTGAATTTTCAAGGCTAATTAATCAAGCTAATTTCTTTATTATAATTTAAAGTTACATAAGGCTGTGATAAGAAAATGCTTGATAATGCATTAGATCATTTTCTTATTGCACTACCATTTGTCAATAATTAAAGTTACAGTCTAGTCAAAATTAAACTTCCATGATTCCAAAAGGGTATTCAATTTTTAACAACGTTTCAATTTATTTTTATCATCAAACTTGCTTTAATCTCTTGGTATTCCTTGTGGAAAGCTAAACCTAGGTAGGCTCATATGCTAATTTCTAAGCCGTTGAACTGCCTCTTATTAATTTTGACAGTTAGACACTGCTAGTTCATGTGTGTTATATAGATAACATTGTGCTCACTAGTGTAGTTATTTAAGAGTCAGCACTGATTGGCTAAACTGCATGTCTTTCAAAGAACATACTGCTAGATTTAGAGTTCTGCGGCCAAAGGGGTGCGTTAGCTACGCTGGCTTTTTTTCTCCCGCACCTTTTAAATACCGCTGGTATTTAGAGTTCACAGAAGGGCTGCGTTAGGCTCCAAAAAGGGAGCGTAGAGCACATTTACCGCCACTGCAACTCTCAATACCAGCGTTGCTTACGGACGCGGCCAGCTTCAAAAACTTGCTCGTGCACGATTCCCCCATAGGAAACAATGGGGCTGTTTGAGCTGAAAAAAAACCTAACACCTGCAAAAAAGAAGCGTTCAGCTCCTAACGCAGCTACATTGTTTCCTATGGGGAAACACTTCCTATGTCTGCACCTAACACCCTAACATGTACCCCGAGTCTAAACACCCCTAACCTTACACTTATTAACCCCTAATCTGCCGCCCCCGCTATCGCTGACCCCTGCATATTATTATTAACCCCTAATCTGCCGCTCTGTACACCGCCGCAACCTAAATTATACCTATGTACCCCTAATCTGCTGCCCCTAACACCGCCGACCCCTATATCATATTTATTAACCCCTAATCTGCCGCCCCCGCTATCGCTGACCCCTGCATATTATTATTAACCCCTAATCTGCCGCTCCGTACACCACCGCAACCTAAGTTATACCTATGTACCCCTAATCTGCTGCCCCTAACATCGCCGACCACAATGTTATATTTATTAACCCCTAATCTGCCGCCCCCGCTATCGCTGACACCTGCAGATTATTATTAACCCCTAATCTGCCGCTCCGTACACCGCCGCAACCTAAATTATACCTATGTACCCCTAATCTGCTGCCCCTAACATCGCCGACCACTATGTTATATTTATTAACCCCTAATCTGCCGCCCCCGCTATCGCTGACACCTGCATATTATTATTAACCCCTAATCTGCCGCTCCGTACACCCCCGGAACCTACATTATCCCTATGTACCCCTAATCTGCTGCCCCTAACACCGCCGACCCCTATATTATATTTATTAACCCCTAATCTGCCGCCCCCAACGTCGCCTCCACCTACCTACAGTTATTAACCCCTAATCTGCCGACCGGATCTCACCGCTACTATAATAAATGTATTAACCCCTAAAGCTAAGTCTAACCCTAACACCCCCCTAATTTAAATATAATTTAAATCTAACGAAATAAATTAACTCTTATTAAATAACTTATTCCTATTTAAAGCTAAATACTTACCTGTAAAATAAACCCTAATATAGCTACAATATAAATTATAATTATATTGTAGCTATTTTAGGATTAATATTTATTTTACAGGCAACTTTGTAATTATATTAACCAGGTACAATAGCTATTAAATAGTTAATAACTATTTAATAGTTACCTAGTTAAAATAATTACAAAATTACTTGTAAAATAAATCCTAACCTAAGTTACAATTAAACCTAACACTACACTATCAATAAATTAATTAAATACAATACCTACAATTATCTACAATTAAACCTAACACTACACTATCAATAAATTAATTAAATACAATATCTACAAATAAATACAATGAAATAAACTAACTAAAGTACAAAAAATAAAAAAGAACTAAGTTACAAAAAATAAAAAAATATTTACAAACATTAGAAAAATATTACAACAATTTTAAACTAATTACACCTACTCTAAGCCCCCTAATAAAATAACAAAGCCCCCCCCCCAAAAAAAAAATGCCCTACCCTATTCTAAATTAAAAAAGTTCAAAGCTCTTTTACCTTACCAGCCCTGAAAAGGGCCCTTTGCGGGGCATGCCCCAAAGAATTCAGCTCTTTTGCCTGTAAAAAAAACACATACAATACCCCCCCAACATTACAACCCACCACCCACATACCCCTAATATAACCCAAACCCCCCTTAAATAAACCTAACACTAAGCCCCTGAAGATCTTCCTACCTTATCTTCACCTCGCCGGGTATCACACCGATCCGTCCTGGCTCCGATGTCTTGATCCAAGCCCAAGCGGGGGGCTGAAGATGTCCATGATCCGGCTGAAGTCTTCATCCAAGCGGGAGCTGAAGAGGTCCATGATCCGACTGAAGTCTTCTATCAACGGCATCTTCAATCTTCTTTCTTCCGGATCCATGTTCATCCCGCCGACACGGTACATCCATCTTCACCGACGACTTCCAGACGAATGATGGTTCCTTTAAGGGACGTCATCCAAGATGGCGTCCCTCGAATTCCGATTGGCTGATAGGATTCTATCAGCCAATCGGAATTAAGGTAGGAAAATTCTGATTGGCTGATGGAATCAACCAATCAGAATCAAGTTCAATCTGATTGGCTGATCCGACGGAACAGCCAATAGAATGCAATCTCAATCTGATTGGCTGATTGGATCAGCCAATCGGATTGAACTTGAATCTGAATGGCTGATTCCATCAGCCAATCAGAATTTTCCTACCTTAATTCCGATTGGCTGATAGAATCCTATCAGCCAATCGGAATTCGAGGAACGCCATCTTGGATGACGTCCCTTAAAGGAACCGTCATTCGTCAGGAAGTCGTCGGTGAAGATGGATGGATCCGCGCTGGAGGTCTTGAAGATCAGCCGGGCGTCATCGGATTGAAGAACATAGAAGATGCGGCTTGGATGAAGATGTTTGCCGGTCCGGATGTCCTCTTCTGCCCGCTTGGATCAAGACTTCAGCCGGAGGATGGATGTCACTCTTAACCCCCCTGCTTGGGCTTAGATCAAGACTTCGGAGGCTTGGATCAAGACTTCGGTGGACGGATCGGTGAACCCGTCGAGGTGAAGACAAGGTCGGAGGTCTTCAGGATGCTGCCGCTCCGCTCCGGGTGGATGACGATAGAAGATGCCACTTGGATGAAGACTTCAATCGGATGGAAGACCTCTTCTGCCCCGCTTGGATGAAGACTTCTACCGGATGGAGGACCTCTTCTTGCCCCGCTTGGATGAAGACTTCTACCGGATGGAGGACCTCTTCTTGCTCCGCTTGGATGAAGAATTTGGCTCGGCTGGGTGAAGACGACTCAAGGTAGGGAGATCTTCAGGGGCTTAGTGTTAGGTTTATTTAAGGGGGGTTTGGGTTAGATTAGGGGTATGTGGGTGGTGGGTTGTAATGTTGGGGGGGGTATTGTATGTTTTTTTTACAGGCAAAAGAGCTGAATTCTTTGGGGCATGCCCCGCAAAGGGCCCTTTTAAGGGCTGGTAAGGTAAAAGAGATTTTCTATTTTAATTTTAGAATAGGATAGGGCATTTTTTTATTTTGGGGGTCTTTGTTATTTTATTAGGGGGCTTAGAGTAGGTGTAATTAGTTTAAAATTGTTGTAATATTTTTCTAATGTTTGTAAATATTTTTTTATTTTTTCTAACTTAGTTCTTTTTTATTTTTTGTACTTTAGTTAGTTTATTTAATTGTATTTAATTGTAGGTATTTTATTTAATTAATTTATTGATAGTGTAGTGTTAGGTTTAATTGTAGGTAATTGTAGGTATTTTATTTAATTAATTTATTGATAGTGTAGTGTTAGGTTTAATTGTAACTTAGGTTAGGATTTATTTTACAGGTAATTTTGTAATTATTTTAACTAGGTAGCTATTAAATAGTTCTTAACTATTTAATAGCTATTGTAGCTGGTTAAAATAATTACAAAGTTACCTGTAACATAAATATTAATCCTAGAATAGCTACAATATAATCATAATTTATATTGTAGCTATATTAGGGTTTATTTTACAGGTAAGTATTTAGCTTTAATTAGGATTAATTTATTTAATAAGAGTTAATTTATTTAGTTAGATAAAAATTATATTTCTCCAACATAGGTGTGTCCGGTCCACGGCGTCATCCTTACTTGTGGGATATTCTCTTCCCCAACAGGAAATGGCAAAGAGCCCAGCAAAGCTGGTCACATGATCCCTCCTAGGCTCCGCCTTCCCCAGTCATTCTCTTTGCCGTTGCACAGGCAACATCTCCACGGAGATGGTTAAGAGTTTTTTGGTGTTTAAATGTAGTTTTATTCTTCAATCAAGAGTTTGTTATTTTAAAATAGTGCTGGTATGTACTATTTACTCTGAAACAGAAAATAGATGAAGATTTCTGTTTGTAAGAGGAAGATGATTTTAGCAACCGTTACTAAAATCGATGGCTGTTTCCACACAGGACTGTTGAGATGAAGTAACTTCAGTTGGGGGAAACAGTGTGCAGACTTTGCTGCTTGAAGTATGACACATTTCTAACAAGACTTGGTAATGCTGGAAGCTGTCATTTTCCCTATGGGATCCGGTAAGCCATTTTATTAATAAGAATAAAGGGCTTCACAAGGGCTTTAAAGACTGGTAGACATTTTTCTGGGCTAAAACGATTATTTTATAAGCATTGTTAATAGTTTATAGCTTTGAGGAGTTATTTTAATCTTGGGAATTATGTTAAAAAAACGGCAGGCACTGTATTGGACACCTTTTTCACTGGGGGCCTTCTCTAATCATAGGCAGAGCCTCATTTTCGCGCCACTAATGCGCAGTTGTTTTTGGGAAGCAAGGCATGCAGATGCATGTGTGAGGAGCTCAGATACACAGAAAAAGCTTATTGAAGGCGTCATTTGGTATGGTATTCCCCTCTGGGCTTGGTTGGGTCTCAGCAAAGCAGATACCAGGGACTGTATAGGGGTTAAATATAAAAACGGCTCCGGTTCCGTTATTTTAAGAGTTAAAGCTTTCAAATTTGGTGTGCAATACTTTTAAGGCTTTAAGACACTGTGGTGAAATTTTGGTGAATTTTGAACAATTCCTTCATACTTTTTCGCATATTCAGTAATAAAGTGTAACGGTTTTATTTTAAAACGTTTTTATTTTAAAACGTTTTTTGTACTTTGTTATCAAGTTTATGCCTGTTTAACATGTCTGAACTATCAGATAGACTATGTTCTGTATGTGAGGAAGCCAAGGTTCCTTCTCATTTAAATAGATGTGATGCATGTGACAAACAATTTAGAGAAAATGATGCCCAAGATGATTCCTCAAGTGAGGGGAGTAAGCATGGTACTGCATCATCCCCTCCTGTGTCTACACCAGTCTTGCCCACACAGGAGGCCCCTAGTACATCTAGTGCGCCAATACTGCTTACTATGCAACAATTAACGGCTGTAATGGATAATTCTATTAAAAACATTTTAGCCAAAATGCCCACTTATCAGCGAAAGCGTGACTGCTCTGTTTTAGATACTGAAGAGCATGAGGACGCTGATGATAATGGTTCTGACATGCCCTTACACCAGTCTGAAGGGGCCAGGGAGGTTTTGTCTGAGGGAGAAATTTCAGATTCAGGAAAAATTTCTCAAGCTGAACCTGATGTTATTACATTCAAATTTAAATTGGAACATCTCCGCGCTCTGCTTAAGGAGGTGTTATCTACTCTGGATGATTGTGACAATTTGATCATTCCAGAGAAATTATGTAAGATGGACAAGTTCCTAGAGGTCCCGGTGCCCCCTGAAGCTTTTCCTATACCCAAGCGGGTGGCGGACATTGTAAACAAAGAATGGGAAAGGCCCGGCATACCTTTTGTCCCTCCCCCTATATTTAAGAAATTGTTTCCTATGGTCGACCCCAGAAAGGACTTATGGCAGACAGTCCCTAAGGTCGAGGGGGCGGTCTCTACTCTAAACAAACGCACTACTATCCCTATAGAAGATAGTTGTACTTTCAAAGATCCTATGGATAAAAAGTTAGAAGGTTTGCTTAAAAAGATGTTTGTTCAGCAAGGTTACCTTCTACAGCCAATTTCATGCATTGTTCCTGTCACTACAGCAGCGTGTTTCTGGTTCGATGAACTAGAAAAGTCGCTAGATAAAGAATCTTCTTATGAGGAGATTATGGACAGAATTCACGCTCTTAAATTGGCTAACTCTTTTACTTTAGACGCCACTTTGCAATTAGCTAGATTAGCGGCGAAAAATTCAGGGTTTGCTTTTGTGGCGCGCAGAGCGCTTTGGCTAAAGTCTTGGTCAGCGGATGCGTCCTCCAAGAACAAATTGCTTAACATACCTTTCAAGGGGAAAACGCTATTTGGCCCTGACTTGAAAGAGATTATTTCAGATATCACTGGGGGAAAGGGCCATGCCCTTCCTCAGGATAGGTCTTTTAAGGCTAAAAATAAACCTAATTTCTCCAACATAGGTGTGTCCGGTCCACGGCGTTATCCTTACTTGTGGGATATTCTCTTCCCCAACAGGAAATGGCAAAGAGCCCAGCAAAGCTGGTCACATGATCCCTCCTAGGCTCCGCCTTCCCCAGTCATTCTCTTTGCCGTTGT
This sequence comes from Bombina bombina, assembly GCF_027579735.1. Taxonomy (NCBI): domain Eukaryota; kingdom Metazoa; phylum Chordata; class Amphibia; order Anura; family Bombinatoridae; genus Bombina; species Bombina bombina. The sequence continues at coordinate 292,087,032 of NC_069503.1, read as the reverse complement.
ACAGGCAACATCTCCACGGAGATGGCTTAGAGTTTTTTTGGTGTTTAAATGTAGTTTTTATTCTTCAATCAAGAGTTTGTTATTTTAAAATAGTGCTGGTATGTACTATTTACTCTGAAACAGGAAAGAGATGAAGATTTCTGTTTGTAAGAGGAAAATGATTTTAGCAACCGTTACTAAAATCGATGGCTGTTTCCACACAGGACTGTTGAGAGGAATTAACTTCAGTTGGGGGAAACAGTGAGCAGACTTTTGCTGCTTGAGGTATGACACATTTCTAACAAGACTCGGTAATGCTGGAAGCTGTCATTTTCCCTATGGGAACCGGTAAGCCATTTTCTTAGTTTAAGTAAAAGAATAAAGGGCTTCATTAGGGCTTAAAAAACTGGTAGACATTTTTCTGGGCTAAAACGATTACTTTACTAAGTATATTTGGCAGATTATTACTTTTAATAGTTGTTAAATCTTGGGGATTGTTTTAATAAAAACGGCAGACACTGTATTGGACACCTTTTTCACTGGGGGCCTTTTCTAGTCATAGACAGAGCCTCATTTTCGCGCCTCTAATGCGCAGTTGTTTTTGGAAAGCATGGCATGCAGATGCATGTGTGAGGAGCTAAGAACCACTGAAAAAGCTTATAGAAGGCATCATTTGGTATCGTATTCCCCTCTGGGCTTGGTTGGCTCTCAGCAAAGCAGATACCTGGGACTGTATAGGGGTTAAATGTAAAAACGGCTCCGGTTCCGTTATTTTAAGGGTTAAAGCTTTCAAATTTGGTGTGCAATACTTTTAAGGCTTTAAGTTACTGTGGTGAAATTTTGGTGAAATTTGAACAATTCCTTCATACTTTTTCACATATTCAGTAATAAAGTGTGTTCAGTTTAAAATTTAAAGGGACAGTAACGGTTTTATTGTAAAACGTTTTTTGTGCTTTGTTGACAAGTTTAAGCCTGTTTAACATGTCTGAACCATCAGATAACGATGTTCTATATGTATGAAAGCCAATGTGTCTCCCCATTTAAATATATGTGATATATTTGTGTCATAATGTCCAAACAAAGTAGGGATAATAATGTCATAGATATGATATTGCCCAAGATGATTCCTCTAATGAGGGGAGTAAGCATGGTACTGCATCATCCCCTTCTGTGTCTACACCAGTTTTGCCCACACAAGAGGCCCCTAGTACATCTAGTGCGCCAATACTTATTACCATACAACAATTAATGGCTGTAATGGATAATTCTATTGCATGCATTTTTTTCCAAAATGCCTACTTATCAGAGAAAGCGTGATTGCTCTGTTTTAAACACTGAAGAGCAAGAGGACGCTGATGATATCTGTTCTGACATACCCTCACACCTATCTGAAGGGGCCAGGAGGGAGGTTTTGTCTGAGGGAGAAATTTCAGATTCAGGGAAAATTTTCTCAACAAGCAGAACCTGATATTGTAACTTTTAAATTTAAATTTCAACATCTCCACGCACTACTTAAGGAGGTATTATCTACTCTGGATGATTGTGACAATTTGGTCATTCCAGAGAAATTAGGTAAGATGGACAAGTTCCTAGAGGTTCCGGTGCCCCCCGATGTTTTTCCTATACCCAAGCGGGTGGCGGACATAGTAAATAAGGAGTGGGAAAGGCCCGGCATACCCTTTGTCCTCCCCCTATATTTAAGAAATTAGTTCCTATAGTCGACCCCAGAAAGGACTTATAGCATACAGTCCCCAAGGTCGAGGGGGCGGTTTCTACTCTAAACAAACGCACTTCTATTCCTATAGAAGATAGTTGTGCTTTCAAGATCCTATGGATTAAAGGTTAGAGGGTTTGCTTAAAAAGATGTTTGTTCAGCAAGGTTACCTTCTACAACCAATTTCATGCATTGTTCCTGTCACTACAGCTGCGTGTTTCTGGTTCGAAGAACTAGAAAAGTCGCTTAATAAAGAATCTTCGTACGAGGAGGTTTTGGACAGAGTTCAAGCTCTTAAATTGGCTAACTCTTTTTTATTTTAGATGCCGCTTTGCAATTAGCTAGATTAGCGGCGAATAATTCAGGGTTTGCTATCGTGGCGCGCAGAGCGCTTTTGCTTAACATCCCTTTCAAGGGTAAAACACTGTTTGGCCCTGACTTGAAAGAGATTATTTCAGACATCACTGGGGGAAAGGGCCACGCCCTTCCTCTGGATAGGTCTTTTAAGGCTAAAAAGAAGCCAAATTTTCGTCCCTTTCGCAGAAACGGACCAGCCTCAAATTCTACACCCTCTAAGCAAGAGGGTAATACTTCTCAAACCAAGCCAGCCTGGAGGCCGATGCAAGGCTGGAACAAGGGTAAGCAGGCCAAGTCACCTGCCACTGCTACCAAAACAGCATGAAGTGTTGGCCCCCGATCTGGGAAGGATCTGGTGGGGGGCAGACTTTCTCTCTTTGCTCAGGCTGGGGCAAGAGATGTTCAGGATCCTTGGGCGCTAGAAATAGTTTCTCAAGGTTATCTCCTGGAATTCAGGGAACTACTCCCAAGGGGAAGGTTCCATGGGTCTCAATTATCTTCGAACAGGCATTCTTACACTGTGTAGAAGACCTGTTAAGCATGGGAGTGATTCATCCTGTTCCATTAGGAGAACAAGGGATGGGTTTTTACTCCAACCTGTTCATAATTCCCAAAAAAGAGGGAACATTCAGACCTATTTTAGATCTCAAGATTCTAAACAAGTTTCTAAGGGTTTCATCATTCAAAATGGAAACCATTCGAACGATCCTTCCTACCATCCAGGAAGGTCAATTCATGACCACGGTGGACTTAAAGGATGCGTACCTACGTATTCCTATCCACAAGGAACATTTTCGGTTCCTAAGGTTCGCCTTTCTGGACAAGCATTACCTGTGGCACTTCCATTTGGATTAGCCACTGCTCCAAGGATTTTCACAAGGGTACTAGGGTCCCTTCTAGCGGTGCTAAGACCAAGGGGCATTGCAGTAGTACCTTACTTGGACGACATCCTGATTCAAGTGTCGTCTCTGTCAAAAGCAAGGGCTCATACGGACATTGTCCTAGCCTTTCTCAGATCTCACAGGTGGAAAGTGAACATAGAAAAAAGTTCTCTGTCCCCGTCAACAAGAGTTCCCTTCTTGGGAACAATAATAGTTTCCTTAGAAATGAAGGTTTTTCTGACAGAGGCCAGAAAATCAAAACTTCTAAGCTCTTGTCAGGTACTTCATTCTGTTCTTCTTCCTTCCATAGCGCAGTCCATGGAAGTAATAGGGTTGATGGTTGCGGCAATGGACATAGTTCCTTTTGCACGAATTCATCTAAGACCATTGCACCTGGGCATGCTCAGACAGTGGAATGGGGATTATACAGACTTGTCTCCGACGATACAAGTAGATCAAATAACCAGAGATTCACTCCGTTGGTGGCTGACCCTGGACAACCTGTCACAGGGAATGAGCTTCCGCAGACCAGAATAGGTCATTGTCACGACCGACGCCAGTCTGGTGGGCTGGGGCGCGGTCTGGGAACCCCTGAAAACTCAGGGTCTATGGTTTCGGGAAGACTCTCTTCTCCCGATAAACATAATGGAACTGAGAGCGATATTCAATGCTCTCAAGGCTTGGCCTCGACTAGCAAAGGCCAAATTCATAAGGTTTCAATCAGTCATCATGACGACTGTTACATATATCAACCATCAGGGGGTAACAAGGAGTTCCCTGGCGATGGAGGAGCATCCGGGGGAGTGGGAACTCCATCTGGAAATCTTTGCCCAAACAACTCAATTATGGGGCATTCCAGACTTGGTTCTGATGGCCTCTCGTCAGAACTTCATGGTCCCTTGTTACGGGTCCAAGTCCAGGGATCCCAAGGCGACTCTATTGGATACAATAGTAGCACCTTGGATCTTCAACCTAGCTTATGTATTCCCACCGTTTCCTCTCATTCCCAGGCTGGTAGCCAGGATCAATCTGGAGAGGGCTTCGGTGACCTTGATAGTTCCTGTGTGGCCACGCAGGACTTGGTATGCAGACCTGGTGAATGTGTCATCGGCTCCACCATGGAAGCTACCTTTGAGACAGGACCTTCTTATTCAGGGTCCATTCGAACATCCGAATCTGGTTTTCCTCCAACTGACTGCTTGGAGTTTGAACGCTTGATTTTATCAAAGCGTGGGTTTTCAGATTCTGTAATAGATACTCTTATTCAGGCTAGAAAGCCTGTAACTAGAATAATTTACCATAATATATGGAAAAAATATATCTGTTGGTGTGAATCTAAAGGATTCCCATGGAACAAGATAAAAATTCCTAAGATTCTTTCCTTTCTACAAGAAGGTTTGGAGAAAGGATTTTCTGCGAGTTCTCTGAAGGGACAGATCTCTGCTTTATCTGTTTTACTTCACAAAAGGCTGGCAGCTGTGCCAGACGTTTAAGCGTTTGTTCTGGCTCTGGTTAGAATCAAGCCTGTTTACAGACCTTTGACTCTTCCCTGGAGTCTTAATCTAGTTCTTTCAGTTCTTCAAGGGGTTCCGTTTGAACCCTTACATTCCATAGATATTAAGTTATTATCTTGGAAAGTTTTGTTTTAGGTTGCAATTTCTTCTGCTAGAAGAGTTTCTGAGTTATCTGCTCTGCAGTGTTCTCCGCCCTATCTGGTCCATGCAGATAAGGTGGTTTTTACGTACTGAGCCTGGTTTTCTTCCGAAGGTTGTTTCCAACAAAAATATTAACCAGGAGATAGTTGTACCTTCTTTGTGTCCGAATCCAGTTTCATAGAAGGAACGTTTGTTACACAATTTGGACGTTGTCCGTGCTCTAAAATTCTATTTAGATGCTACAAAGGATTTCAGACAAACATCTTCCTTGTTTGTTGTTTATTCTGGTAAAAGGAGAGGTCAAAAAGCAACTTCTACCTCTCTATCTTTTTGGCTTAAAAGCATCATCAGATTGGCTTATGAGACTGCCGGACGGCAGCCTCCTGAAAGAATCACAGCTCATTCCACTAGGGCCGTGGCTTCCACATGGGCCTTTAAGAACGAGGCTTCTGTTGATCAGATATGTAAGGCAGCGACTTGGTCTTCACTGCACACTTTTACCAAATTTTACAAATTTGATACTTTTGCTTCTTCTGAGGCTATTTTTGGGAGAAAGGTTTTGCAAACCGTGGTGCCTTCCATCTAGGTGACCTGATTTGCTCCCTCCCATCAATCATCCGTGTCCTAAAGCTTTGGTATTGGTTCCCACAAGTAAGGATGACGCCGTGGACCGGACACACCTATGTTGGAGAAAACAGAATTTATGTTTACCTGATAAATTACTTTCTCCAACGGTGTGTCCGGTCCACGGCCCGCCCTGGTTTTTTAATCAGGTCTGATGATTTATTTTCTTTAACTACAGTCACCACGGTATCATATGATTTCTCCTATGCAAATATTCCTCCTTTACGTCGGTCGAATGACTGGGGAAGGCGGAGCCTAGGAGGGATCATGTGACCAGCTTTGCTGGGCTCTTTGCCATTTCCTGTTGGGGAAGAGAATATCCCACAAGTAAGGATGACGCCGTGGACCGGACACACCGTTGGAGAAAGTAATTTATCAGGTAAACATAAATTCTGTTTTTCGTCCCTTTCGCAGAAATGGACCAGCCTCAAGTTCTACATCCTCTAAGCAAGAGGGTAATACTTCTCAAACCAAGCCAGCCTGGAGGCCTATCCAAGGCTGGAACAAAGGTAAGCAGGCTAAGAAACCTGCCACTGCTACCAAGACAGCATGAGATGTTGGCCCCCGATCCGGGACCGGATCTGGTGGGGGGCAGACTTTCTCTCTTCGCTCAGGCTTGGGCAAGAGATGTTCTGGATCCTTGGGCGCTAGAAATAGTCTCCCAATGTTATCTTCTGGAATTCAAGGAGCTACCCCCAAGGGGAAGGTTCCACAGGTCTCAATTGTCTTCAGACCACATAAAAAGACAGGCATTCTTACATTGTGTAGAAGACCTGTTAAAAATGGGAGTGATTCATCCTGTTCCATTAAGAGAACAGGGGATGGGATTCTACTCCAATCTGTTCATAGTTCCCAAAAAAGAGGGAACATTCAGACCAATCTTAGATCTCAAGATCCTAAACAAATTTCTCAGGGTTCCATCGTTCAAAATGGAAACCATTCGGACAATTCTTCCTACCATCCAGGAAGGTCAATTCATGACCACGGTGGATTTAAAGGATGCGTATCTACATATTCCTATCCACAAGGAACATCATCGGTTCCTAAGGTTCGCCTTTCTGGACAAACATTACCAGTTCGTGGCACTTCCATTCGGATTAGCCACTGCCCCAAGAATCAAAACTTCTAAGCTCTTGTCAAGTACTTCATTCTGTTCTTCTTCCTTCCATAGCGCAGTGCATGGAAGTAATAGGTTTGATGGTTGCGGCAATGGACATAGTTCCTTTTGCGCGAATTCATCTAAGACCATTACAACTGTGCATGCTCAGACAGTGGAATGGGGATTATACAGACTTGTCTCCGACGATACAAGTAGATCAGAGGACCAGAGATTCACTCCGTTGGTGGCTGACCCTGGACAACCTGTCACAAGGGATGAGCTTCCGCAGACCAGAGTGGGTCATTGTCACGACCGACGCCAGTCTGGTGGGCTGGGGCGCGGTCTGGGAACCCCTGAAAGCTCAGGGTCTTTGGTCTCGAGAAGAATCTCTTCTACCGATAAACATTCTGGAACTGAGAGCGATATTCAATGCTCTCAAGGCTTGGCCTCAGCTAGCAAAGGCCAAATTCATAAGGTTTCAATCAGACAACATGACGACTGTTGCGTATATCAACCATCATGGGGGAACAAGGAGTTCCCTGGCGATGGAAGAAGTGACCAAAATAATTCAATGGGCGGAGAATCACTCCTGCCACTTGTCTGCAATCCACATCCCAGGAGTGGAAAATTGGGAAGCGGATTTTCTGAGTCGTCAGACATTTCATCCGGGGGAGTGGGAACTCCATCCGGAAATCTTTGCCCAAATAATTCAATTGTGGGGCATTCCAGACATGGATCTGATGGCGTCTCGTCAGAACTTCAAGGTTCCTTGCTACGGGTCCAGATCCAGGGATCCCAAGGCGACTCTAGTAGATGCACTAGTAGCACCTTGGACCTTCAACCTAGCTTATGTATTCCCACCGTTTCCTCTCATTCCCAGGCTGGTAGCCAGGATCAATCAGGAGAGGGCTTCGGTGATCTTGATAGCTCCTGCGTGGCCACGCAGGACTTGGTATGCAGACCTGGTGAATATGTCATCGGCTCCACCATGGAAGCTACCTTTGAGACAGGACCTTCTTGTTCAAGGTCCGTTCGAACATTCGAATCTGGCCTCACTCCAACTGACTGCTTGGAGATTGAACGCTTGATTTTATCAAAGCGAGGGTTCTCAGATTCTGTCATTGATACTCTTGTTCAGGCTAGAAAGCCTGTAACTAGAAAAATCTACCATAAAATATGGAAAAAATATATCTGTTGGTGTGAATCTAAAGGATTCCCATGGAACAAGATAAAAATTCCTAAGATTCTATCCTTTCTTCAAGAGGGTTTGGAGAAAGGATTATCTGCAAGTTCTTTGAAGGGACAGATTTCTGCTTTATCTGTTTTACTTCACAAAAAGCTGGCGGCTGTGCCAGATGTTCAAGCTTTTGTTCAGGCTCTGGTTAGAATCAAGCCTGTTTACAAACCTTTGACTCCTCCTTGGAGTCTCAATTTAGTTCTTTCAGTTCTTCAGGGGGTTCCGTTTGAACCCCTACATTCCGTTGATATCAAGTTATTATCTTGGAAAGTTTTGTTTTTGGTTGCAATTTCTTCTGCAAGAAGAGTTTCAGAGTTATCTGCTCTGCAGTGTTCTCCTCCATATCTGGTGTTCCATGCAGATAAGGTGGTTTTGCGTACTAAACCTGGTTTTCTTCCGAAAGTTGTTTCTAACAAAAATATTAACCAGGAGATAGTCGTGCCTTCTTTGTGTCCAAATCCAGTTTCAAAGAAGGAACGTTTGTTGCACAATTTGGATGTAGTTCGTGCTCTAAAGTTCTACTTAGAAGCTACAAAGGATTTCAGACAAACATCTTCTTTGTTTGTTGTTTATTCTGGTAAAAGGAGAGGTCAAAAAGCAACTTCTACCTCTCTCTCTTTTTGGCTTAAAAGCATCATCCGATTGGCTTATGAGACTGCCGGACGGCAGCCTCCTGAAAGAATCACAGCTCACTCCACTAGGGCTGTGGCTTCCACATGGGCCTTCAAGAACGAGGCTTCTGTTGATCAGATATGTAAGGCAGCGACTTGGTCTTCACTGCACACTTTTACCAAATTTTACAAATTTGATACTTTTGCTTCTTCTGAGGCTATTTTTGGGAGAAAGGTTTTGCAAGCCGTGGTGCCTTCCATCTAGGTGACCTGATTTGCTCCCTCCCATCATCCGTGTCCTAAAGCTTTGGTATTGGTTCCCACAAGTAAGGATGACGCCGTGGACCGGACACACCTATGTTGGAGAAAACAGAATTTATGCTTACCTGATAAATTACTTTCTCCAACGGTGTGTCCGGTCCACGGCCCGCCCTGGTTTTTTAATCAGGTCTGATGAATTATTTTCTCTAACTACAGTCACCACGGTATCATATGATTTCTCCTATGCATATTCCTCCTTTACGTCGGTCGAATGACTGGGGAAGGCGGAGCCTAGGAGGGATCATGTGACCAGCTTTGCTGGGCTCTTTGCCATTTCCTGTTGGGGAAGAGAATATCCCACAAGTAAGGATGACGCCGTGGACCGGACACACCGTTGGAGAAAGTAATTTATCAGGTAAGCATAAATTCTGTTTTAACTTAGGGGGGTGTTAGTGTTAGGGTTAGACTTAGCTTTAGGGGTTAATACATTTATTATAGTAGCGGTGAGATCCGGTCGGCAGATTAGGGGTTAATTATTGTAGGTAGGTGGAGGCGACGTTGGGGGTGGCAGATTAGGGGTTAATAAATATAATATGGGGTCGGCGGTGTTAGGGGCAGCAGATTAGGGGTAGATAGTGATAATGTAGGTTGCGGCGGTGTACGGAGCGGCAGATTAGGGGTTAATAATAATATGCAGGGGTCGGCAGATTAGGGGTTAATAAGTGTAAGGTTAGGGGTGTTTAGACTCTGGGTTCATGTTAGGGTGTTAGGTGCAGACTTAGGAAGTGTTTCCCCATAGGAAACAATGTAGCTGCGTTAGGAGCTGAACGCTGCTTTTTTGCAGGTGTTAGGTTTTTTTTCAGCTCAAAGGAATCGTGCACAAGCACGTTTTTGAAGCTGGCCGCGTCCGTAAGCAACGCTGGTATTGAGAGTTGCAGTGGCGGTAAATATGCTCTACGCTCCCTTTTTGGAGCCTAACGCAGCCCTTCTGTGAACTCTAAATACCAGCGGTATTTAAAAGGTGCGGGAGAAAAAAAGCCAGCGTAGCTAACGCACCCCTTTGGCCGCAGAACTCTAAATCTAGCAGTATGTTCTTTGAAAGACATGCAGTTTAGCCAATCAGTGCTGACTCTTAAATAACTACACTAGTGAGCACAATGTTATCTATATAACACACATGAACTAGCAGTGTCTAACTGTCAAAATGAATAAGAGGCAGTTCAACGGCTTAGAAATTAGCATATGAGCCTACCTAGGTTTAGCTTTCCACAAGGAATACCAAGAGATTAAAGCAAGTTTGATGATAAAAATAAATTGAAACGTTGTTAAAAATTGAATACCCTTTTGGAATCATGGAAGCCAGCGTAGCTAATGCACCCCTTTGGCCTGCCGAACTCTAAATCTAGCCGAGAGAAAACAGAATTTATGCTTACCTGATAAATTACTTTCTCTTACGGTGTATCCAGTCCACGGCCCGCCCTGGCAATTAAGTCAGGTTCAAATTTATCTTTGTAAAACTACAGTCACCACTGCACCCTATGGTTTCTCCTTTTTCTCCTAACCGTCGGTCGAATGACTGGGGGGGGGGGAGCTATATGGACAGCTCTGCTGTGAGCTCTCTTTGCCACTTCCTGTAGGGAATGAGAATATCCCATAAGTAAGGATGAATCCGTGGACTGGATACACCGTAAGAGAAAGTAATTTATCAGGTAAGCATAAATTCTGTTTTTTTGCAAGGGTAAAGCACCATATATCTGAGGTTCTGGTATATTACTAACATATTTCTCTCAGTTAAACAATAATTATGGAAAACGGTATAATTATTTGTCCATACCTACGCATTAATAGTCCATTCTATGTAAGAGCAAGGAACTTCTACTAAATTTATGTCCGGACTCACGCTCATATATATTTATTAAATATATTATATATTATGTATGTTTAACAGTCAATATTCATGGACTCTACTTATATCCTTCATAGTTCTATACCTAATAAAGGTTAGTTAACCTATTATTTGACAGTTCCCTCTCTTTACTTGAGCCATAATGCTCCTAAGGCGACTTATTTCATCATTGTGTTTTATCAAAGTATTTTTAAGCTGGCCTATGTCCCGGACACCAACCCCCCTTTTTTGTATATGTTTCTGAGTATTGACAATTTCTACTCGGATTCGCAGAGTGCGGTTTCCCTCAAAATGACCGCAACTAATTTAAAAATCATACTAAATAAATCTTACAAGACTGCGAGTAATTCTGAATTCTATTTTGTATTGATATGTATATAAGCCTACCAATGAGGCCTAAGTCATACAAATTTTTTCTTTTTTCGCATAAGACCATGAGTTTTGTAATTAATATTCCAAATAGCAAATGCTTCTGTTTTCGATTTGCTCCCGAAACCAGTTTACTCAATAGCCATTGTTTTAATTAGCAACTTTTATATGCTGTTTCGCTCAATTATATCCATATTAGATATTTCATATATATCAAGGCTCCATTACTTAAGTTTCAGGATTTCTATAAAGATATGGATACGAAAGAGCCTTATAACATACAGTTTAACTAGGTCTAAAAAATGTTATAGCCTGCTCGTGCCTAAAACAATGTGTATATTGATGTGTACATTATACATATATATGTTGGACACACCTCCTTTATATGAATTTTAGTTACTTGACAAACTCTAATTATAGGTACTTTCTGCAGGTTTACCCATTTCATAATATATATTCTTACCGAAAACTGTTTCAGTATTAATAGTTTTGTTCTCTTGTTTGCACAATATGACACTAGTCTGCTGGCATAAAAAACTAGAAAATGTGAGGTTTATCCTTTGCTTATTTAAATGTATCTGTGATGTAACAGTTATGATTGTATATTCTCATCAATACGACTAATTTTTCATTTTCCTTTTTTTTTTGTTTGTATTTTTATTTTTTTATTTTATGCCTCTGGAAGTATTGCCTGTCTGTCATGTTACATACTCAACCTCAATAAAAATTATAAAAAAAAATTAAAAATGAAGCATTTGCGCTTTTTACCGAAAGAAGTGCTTGCTACGTTGGAAGTCCCGGAACAGAAACTTCTGGAGGAACCTTTGATCCCTAAACTAGATAGCGTTTCGGAGGATAGGGTGGTGTCTCAGGCCTTCCCAGTGCCCGTGAAGATGGCTACTATTATTAGGAAGGAATGTTAGAAACTGGGCTCGTCCTTTTCTCTTTATACCTCTTTTAAGAATTTGTTCCCCGTTCCGGACTCTCAGCTCGAGCTATGGGGGGGGGGGCATTCCTAAGGTGGATGGAGCTATCGCCATGCTCGCTAAACGTACGACTATTCCCCTTGAGGATAGTTCATCGTTCAAGGAGCCCATGGATAAAAAGCTAGAGTCCATGTTGAGAAAGATGTTTCAACTTATGGGGTGGGTTTTCCAAGCTGCAGCTGCAATCGCTGTGGTGGCAGGAGCGACTACCTACTGGTGTGACGCACTGTCTGCTATGGTCGAGGTGGAGACTCCACTCGAAGAGATACAGGAAAAGATTAAGACCTTAAGGGTAGCTAATTCTTTTATTTGTGATGCAAACATGCAGATCATTCGCCTGAATGCCAAAACATAAGGTTTCTCTGGTCTAGCCCGTAGGGCGTTGTGGGTAAAGTCGTGGTCGGTCCTTTTTGGTCTAGGTCTGGGCTCTATAATATCCACGGTCACGGAAGGCAAGGGTGCTTTTCTCCCGCAGGATAAGAAGAATAAGCCTAAGGGCTCTACTTTTCGTCCCTTTCATTCGGACAAGTCTCAGCGCCAGCAGCCTGCTGCGAAGGTCGAACAGTCCAAGGGATCTTGGAAGCCAACTGAATCTTGGAACAAGTCCAAGCAGAACAAGAAGCCCGCCAAGACAAAGTCGGCATGAAGGGGTGGCCCCCGTTCTATCTCTGGATCGCGTAGGGGGCAGACTATCTTTGTTCGCAGAGGCTTGGATAAGAGATATACATAATCCTTGGGTTCTGGAGGTTATTACCCAGGGTTACAGGATAGGGTTTAAGACTCATCCCCCAGGGGCAGATTCCTCCTGTCAAACCTATCCTCAATACCAGAGATGAGAGATGCCTTTCTAGAGTGCGTGAGAGATCTCTTGTCCCTTTGCGTAATCGTTCCAGTACCTCTAGCAGAAAGTGGTCTAGGGTACTATTCAAACCTTTTTGTGGTCCCAAAGAAGGAGGGCATGTTCCGCCCAATTCTGGACCTAAAGTGCCTCAACAAGTTCCTGTCAGTCCCATCGTTCAAAATGGAGACGATCAGGTCAATTCTGCCCCTAGTTCAAGAGGGGCAATTTATGACGACAACAGACCTGAAGGATGCTTACTTTCAGGTGCCCATACACAAGGACCATGTCAGGTTCCTAAGATTCGCTTTTCTGGACCAACACTTCTAGTTTGTGGCCCTACCTTTTGGTCTGGCGTATGCCCCAAGAGGTATTGCTGTGGCTCCTTACTTAAACGATATTCTGGTCCAGGCTCCATCCTGCAGTCTTGCCGAGGACCACTTGAGGGCTCTTCTTATCCTTCGCTCCCACGGATGGAAGATAAACGAGGGAAAGAGTTCTTTGGTACCCAGCAACAGTGTGGAGTTCCTGGGTACGATAATAGATTCCATATCCATGAATATATTCTTAACAGAAAAGAGATGTGTGAAGATTGCATCCAGCTGTCTTGCCCTTCAGTCCTCCTTAAGGCCATCTGTGGCCAGGTGTATGGAGGTGATTGGGCTCATGGTATCCAGCATAGATGTAATTCCATTCGCCAGGTTCCATCTCAGATCTCTTCAGTTATACATATTGAGATTATGGACAGGCAATCACTCAGATCGATCTCAACAGATATCTCTGGACAACAGAGTGAGAGACTCTCTCTCTTGGTGGATTCGTCCAGGACAGATGTCCCAGGGGACATCCTTATTGAGGCTATCCTGGGAGATTTTGACCACGGACGCAAGTCTATAAGGAAGGGGAACTGTTTGGGGTGCCAGACAGGCACAGGGCAGGTGGACTCGAGAGGAGTCAACTCTACCGATAAATATTCTGGAACTTTGAGCGTTATTCGACGCTCTGAGGGCTTGTACCCCCCCTGGGGTCATCCGATTCATCAGATTCCAGTCAGACAACATTTCCTCGGTGGCTTACATAAACCATCAGGAGGAACGAGAAGCTCCCTTGCCATGGGGGAAGTATCTCGGATTCTGGAATGGGCAGAGACCCACAACTGTTTGCTCTCAGCAATCCACATTCCAGGAACTGGTAAGCAGATTTTTTCAGCAGACAATCTATTCATCCGGGGGAATGGTCTCTCCATCCCAAAGTGTTTACGGAGATCTGCAACAGATGGGGGACCCCAGAGATAGACCTCATGGTGTCCAGACTCAACTTCAAGCTACCCAGATACGGGTCGTGGTCCAGGGATCCCCAGGCAGAACTGATAGATGCCTTGGTGGTCCATTGGGAGTTCAATCAAATTTACATATTTCCACCGTTGACACTTCTCCCTCGAGTAGTGGCCCTCATCAAACAGGAGCAGACTTAAACCATTCTGATTGCTTCGTTGTGGCCACGGAGGACGGGGTTTGTGGATCTGGTGGGGATGTCGTCATCTCCTCCATGGAGGTTACCCTGTTGAGGGGATCTGCTAGTGCATGGTTCTTTTCTCCACCAAATTCTCGATTCTCTGAGGCTGACTGCGTGCAGATTGAACGCCTAGTCTTGGCCAAGAATGGGTTCTCGGAGAGAGTGATTGACACTCTCATTCAGGCTAAAAAAATGGTCACTCGTCGCATCTATAATAAGGTGTGGAGGACTTATTTATCCTGGTGTGGGGAACATGGATATCCCTGGCATAAGATTAGGGTATCCAGGATTCTGGTCTTTCTTCAAGATGATTTGGATAAGTGCCTTGCCGCTAGTTCCTTAAAGGGACAGATTTGTAAGGCGTCTACTTGGTCTTCCTTACATACTTTTACAAATTTGATGTTTTTGCTTCGGCGGAAGCTGTGTTTGGGAGAAAGGTTCTGCAGACTGTGGTGCCCTCAGTATATGGTCCACCTCCCTTTTTACCCTCCCGTTTTTTTTTTTCATTCAGTGTCCTCTGGAGCTTGGGTATTTGTTCCCACAAGTAATGAATGAAGCAGTGGACTCTTACCTGATAATTTAATTTCTGTGGGAGGAGAGTCCACTTCTCCCGCCTGTTTGCTCTGGTGGGCGGACCTAAATTTAATGTTATTCTTCTGGCACCATTTATACCCTGATATTTCTCCTGCTCATTGTTCCCTTGGCAGAATGACTGGGGGATGAGGGGAGTGGGGGAGGTATTTAAGCTTTGGGTTGGAGTGTCTTTGCCTCCTTCTGGTGGCCAGGTTCTTAATTCCCACAAGTAATGAATGAAGCAGTGGACTCTTCTCCCACAAATAAAAATGAAATTATCAGGTAAGCATAATTTATGTTTTTTCCACCGTTACCACTTCTCCCTCGTGTAGTGGCTCACATCAAGCAGGAGCAAGCTTCGGCAATACTAATTGCTCCATTGTGGCCGCAAAGAATTTGGTTTGTGGACCTGGTGGGGATGTCTTCATCTCTCCATGGAAGTTACAGGGATCTGCTGGAACAGGGTCCCTTTGTTCATCAAAATCTTGATTCTCTGAGGCTGACTGCTTGGAGATTGAAAGCTTAGTCCTAGCGAATAGAGGCTTTTCTGAGAGAATGATTGATACTCATTCAAGCTCAATAGCCGGTCACTCGTCGCATCTATCATAAGGTCTGTAGGACCTATTTATTCTGGTGTGAAGAGCGTGGATTCCCCTGGCATAAGGTCAGGGTTTCCAGGATTCTTTCCTTTCTCCAGGATGGTCTAGATAAGGGCCTTCTGCTAGTTCCCTAAAGGGATAGATTTTGTCCCTATCTGTTTTATTGCACAAGAGGCTCGCTGAGCTTCCTGAGGTTCAGACTTTGGTTCAGGCTCTGGATAGAATCAGACCTGTGTTTAGATCTAACGCTTCTCCTTGGAGTTTAAATCTAGTTCTTAAAGTTTTGCAGAAGGCTCCATTGAGCCTATGCATATGGTTGACATTAAATTACTGTCTTGGAAGGTTCTTTTTCTACTGGCTATTGCTTCGACACGCAGAAGCTCTGAGATGACTGCCTTGCGATGTGAACTTTATTACCTAATTTTTCATGATGATAAGGCTGTTCTAAGTACTGGATTAGGTTTTCTTCCTAAGGTCGTTTCTGATCGTTGGTTGAGGAGTATTATTCGCTTAGCATATGAGACAGCGGGACATAAGCCTCCTCAGAGGATTAAGGCTCATTCAACTAGAGCTGTGGCTTCCTCTTGGGCCTTTAAGAATGAGGCCCCTATGGAGCAGATTTGTAGGTCGGCTACCTGGTCTTCCTTACATACCTTTTCAAAATTTTACAATTTGACGTTTTTGCTTCGGTGGAAGCAGCTTTTGGGAGAAAGGTTTTGCAGGCTGTGGTGCCCTCAGTATAGAGTCCGCCTCTATTTTTACCCTCCCGTTTCATTCAGTGTCCTCTAGAGCTTGGGTATATGTTTCCCACAAGTAAGGAATGAAGCTGTAGACTCTCCTCATATTAAGAAGGAAAGCATAAATCATGCTTACCAGATAATTTCCTTTCCTTCTGTATGAGGAGAGTCCACTGCCCCCGCCCTTGTTCTCCATTGGACGGACCTACATTTTTGTTTGTTCTTCTGGCACCCTTTATACCCTGATATTTCTCCTACTGTTCCTTGTTCCCTTGGCATAATGACTGGGATATGATGGAAGTGGGGAGGTATTTAAGCCTTTGGCTGGGGTGTCTGCCTCCTCCTGGTGGCCAGGTTCTGTATTTCCCACAAGTAAGGAATGAAGCCATGGACTCTCCTCATACAGAAGGAAAGGAAATTATGTGTAAGCATAATCTATGTTTTTCAAATTTTCTTCGTTCTCTTCGTATCTTTTATTGAAGAATAAAACTGGTTAGGCTCAAAAGGGCTCAGTAGTGTGCACATGTCTTTTGGCACCAGTGTTTTGCAACATTATGTGTTGCTTTGTTATATAATGTTGCAAAACACTGCTGCCATAGAGTACTAAAGACATGTGCACACTCCTGAATTACGGATCTCTTATGAGCCTACCTAGTTTTACTCTTTAATAAAATGTACCAAGAGAACGATGCAAATTTGATATCAGAAGTGAATTGGAAAGTTGTTAAAAATTGCATTCGCTATCTGAATCATTAAAGTTTAATTTTGACTTTACTGTCCAGTTTAACCAGTTAGTTGAAAAACTAACATCATGAAAATATATTTTGTGTGTGTGTGTTTATGTGTGTGTGCGTGCTTATTTATTATTTTTTAATAAGGCTTGAGTGTAATTGTTGTATCTATCCTAAATATACATTGTGGTTGATATTTTCTCTATTTACAGGGTGGATTTGATTTAAATCACAATTTAAATCACTAGTCAGAAGACTCAATTTAAATCAATTTAAATTTTGTTTTTCTGCATAAAGGTTTCTCTTTTCAGAATAATTACGTCAGATTAATTTTCCAGTTATAGCAGACAATTTCTGATTTGGTTATGTACCATTAGAAATACATAGATATTTCTCCAACATAGGTGTGTCCGGTCCACGGCGTCATCCTTACTTGTGGGATATTCTCTTCCCCAACAGGAAATGGCAAAGAGCCCAGCAAAGCTGGTCACATGATCCCTCCTAGGCTCCGCCTACCCCAGTCATTCTCTTTGCCGTTGTACAGGCAACATCTCCACGGAGATGGCTTAGAGTTTTTTAGTGTTTAACTGTAGTTTTTATTATTCAATCAAGAGTTTGTTATTTTAAAATAGTGCTGGTATGTACTATTTACTCAGAAACAGAAAAGAGATGAAGATTTCTGTTTGTATGAGGAAAATGATTTTAGCACCGTAACTAAAATCCATGGCTGTTCCACACAGGACTGTTGAGAGCAATTAACTTCAGTTGGGGGAACAGTGTGCAGTCTCTTACTGCTTGAGGTATGACACATTCTAACAAGACGATGTAATGCTGGAAGCTGTCATTTTCCCTATGGGATCCGGTAAGCCATGTTTATTAAGATAGTAAATAAGGGCTTCACAAGGGCTTATTAAGACTGTAGACTTTTTCTGGGCTAAATCGATTCATTATTAACACATATTTAGCCTTGAGGAATCATTTATTCTGGGTATTTTGATATGATTATATCGGCAGGCACTGTTTTTGACACTTATTCTTTAGGGGCTTTCCCTAATCATAGTCAGAGCCTCATTTTCGCGCCGGTATGGCGCACTTGTTTTTGAGGACAGCATGGCATGCAGCTGCATGTGTGTGGAGCTCTGATACATAGAAAAGTCTTTCTGAAGGCATCATTTGGTATCGTATTCCCCTTTGGGCTTGGTTGGGTCTCAGCAAAGCAGATTCCAGGGACTGTAAAGGGGTTAAATATAAAAACGGCTCCGGTTCCGTTATTTTAAGGGTTAAAGCTTCCAAATTTGGTGTGCAATACTTTTAAGGCTTTAAGACACTGTGGTGAAATTTTGGTGAATTTTGAACAATTCCTTCATACTTTTTCGCAATTGCAGTAATAAAGTGTGTTTAGTTTAAAATTTAAAGTGACAGTAACGGTTTTATTTTAAAACGTTTTTTGTGCTTTGTTATCAAGTTTATGCCTGTTTAACATGTCTGAACTACCAGATAGATTGTGTTCTGACTGTGGGGAAACCAAGGTTCCTTCTCATTTAACTATATGTATTTTATGTCATAAAATTTTTTTTAGTAAAAATGATGCCCAAGATGATTCCTCAAGTGAGGGGAGTAAGCATGGTACTGCATCATCCCCTCCTTCGTCTACACCAGTCTTGCCCATACAGGAGGCCCCTAGTACATCTAGTGCGCCAATACTCCTTACTATGCAACATTTAACGGCTGTAATGGATAATTCTATCAAAAACATTTTAGCCAATATGCCCACTTATCAGCGAAAGCGCGACTGCTCTGTTTTAGAAAATTCTGTAGAGCATGAGAACGCTGATGATATGGTTTCTGAAGGGCCCCTACACCAGTCTGAGGGGGCCAGGGAGGAGAAATTTCAGATTCAGGAAACATTTCTCAACAAGCTGAACCTGATGTGATTACTTTTAAATTTAAGTTGGAACATCTCCGCGCTCTGCTTAAGGAGGTGTTATCCAATCTGGATGATTGTGATTTTCTGGTCATTCCAGAACCACTATGTAAAATGGAAAAGTTCTTAGAGGCCCCGGGGCCCCCCGAAGCTTTTCCTATATCCAAGCGGGTGGCGTACATTGTTAGTAAAGAATGGGACAGGCCCGGTATACCTTTAGTACCTCCCCCCATATTTATAAAATTGTTTTCCTATAGTCGACCCCAGAAAGGACTGATGGCAGACAGTCCCCAAGGTCGAGGGGGCGGTTTCTACTCTACACAAGCGCGCCACTATACCCATAGAAGATAGTTGTGCTTTCCAAGATCCTATGGATAAAAAATTAGAAGGTCTGCTAAAGATGTTTGTTCAGCAAGGTTCCCTTCTACAACCAATTGCATGCATTGTCCCTGTCACTGCAGCCGCGTGTTTCTAGTTTGATGAGCTAGGAAAGGCGATTATTAGTAATTCTTCTTCTTATGAGGAGATTATGGACAGAATTCGTGCTCTTAAATTGGCTAATTCTTTCACCCTAGACGCCACCTTGCAATTGGCTAGGTTAGCGGCGAAAAAATTCTGGGTTTGCTATTGTGGCGCAGAGCGCTTTGGTTAAAATCTTGGGCAGCGGATGCGTCTTCCAAGAACAAATTGCTTGACATTCCTTTCAAGGGGAAAACACTCTTTGGCCCTGACTTGAAAGAGATTATCTCTGATATCACTGGGGGCAAGGGCCACGCCCTTCCTCAGGATAGGTCTTTTCAAGACCAAAAATAAACCTAAGTTTCGTCCCTTTCGCAGAAACGGATCAGCCCCAAGGGCTACGTCCTCTAAGCAGGAAGGTAATACTTCTCAAGCCAATCCAGCCTGGAGACCTATGCAAGGCTGGAACAAAGGAAAGCAGGCCAGGAAACCTGCCACTGCTCCCAAGACAGCATGAAATGCGGGCCCCCGATCCGGGACCGGATCTGGTGGGGGGCAGACTCTCTCTCTTCGCTCAGGCTGGGGCAAGAGATGTTCTGGATCCTTGGGCGCTAGAAATAGTCTCCCAAGGTTATTCTCTGGAGTTCAAGGGGCTTCCTCCAAGGGGGAGGTTCCACAGGTCTCAGTTGTCTTCAGACCACATAAGAAGACAGGCATTATTACATTGGGTAGAAGACCTGCTAAAAATGGGAGTGATTCATCCTGTTCCATTAGGAGAACAAGGGATGGGGTTCTACTCCAATCTGTTCATAGTTCCCAAAAAAGAGGGAACGTTCAGACCAATCTTAGATCTCAAGATCTTGAACAAGTTTCTCAAGGTTCCATCGTTCAAGATGGAAACCATTCGAACACTTCTTCCTTCCATCCAGGAAGGTCAATTCATGACCAAGGTGGATTTCAAGGATGCGTATCTACATATTCCTATCCACAAGGAACATCATCGGTTCCTAAGGTTTGCATTCCTGGACAAGCATTTCCAGTTCGTGGCGTTTTCTTTCGGATTAGCCACTGCTCCTAGGATTTTCTCATAGGTACTAGGGTCCCTTCTGGCGGTGCTAAGACCAAGGGACATTGCTGTAGTACCTTACTTGGACGACATTCTGATTCGAGCGTCGTCCCTTCCTCAAGTAAAGGCTCACACGGACATTGTCCTGGCCTTTCTCAGATCTCACGGATGGAAAGTGAACGTGGAAAAGAGTTCTCTATCTCCGTCAACGAGGGTTCCCTTCTTGGGAACTATAATAGACTCCTTAGAAATGAGGATTTTTCTGACAGAAGCCAGAAAAACAAAACTCCTAGACTCTTGTCGGATACTTCATTCCGTTCCTCTTCCTTCCATAGCGCAGTGCATGGAAGTGATAGGTTTGATGGTAGCGGCAATGGACATAGTTCCTTTTGTGCGCATTCATCTAAGACCATTACAACTGTTCATGCTCAGTCAGTGGAATGGGGACTATTCAGACTTGTCTCCGAAGATACAAGTAAATCAGAGGACCAGAGACTCATTCCGTTGGTGGCTGTCCCTGGACAACCTGTCACAAGGGATGACCTTCCGCAGACCAGAGTGGGTCATTGTCACGACCGACGCCAGTCTGATGGGCTGGGGCGCGGTCTGGGGATCCCTGAAAGCTCAGGGTCTTTGGTCTCGGGTAGAATCTCTTCTACCGATAAATATTCTGGAACTGAGAGCGATATTCAATGCTCTCAAAGCTTGGCCTCAGCTAGCGAGGGCCAAGTTCATACATCAACCATCAGGGGGGAACAAGGAGTTCCCTAGCGATGGAAGAAGTGACCAAAATCATTCTATGGGCGGAGTCTCACTCCTGCCACCTGTCTGCTATCCACATCCCAGGAGTGGAAAATTGGGAAGCGGATTTTCTGAGTCGTCAGACATTGCATCCCGGGGAGTGGGAACTCCATCCGGAAATCTTTGCCCAAGTCACTCAACCGTGGGGCATTCCAGACATGGATCTGATGGCCTCTCGTCAGAACTTCAGAGTTCCTTACTACGGGTACAGATCCAGGGATCCCAAGGCGGCTCTAGTGGATGCACTAGTAGCACCTTGGACCTTCAAACTAGCTTATGTGTTCCCGCCGTTTCCTCTCATCCCCAGGCTGGTAGCCAGGATCAATCAGGAGAGGGCGTCGGCGATTTTGATAGCTCCTGCGTGGCCACGCAGGACTTGGTATGCAGATCTGGTGAATATGTCATCGGCTCCACCATGGAAGCTACCTTTGAGACGAGACCTTCTTGTTCTAGGTCCGTTCGACCCACTCCAGCTGACTGCTTGGAGATTGAACGCTTGATCTTATCAAAGCGAGGGTTCTCAGATTCTGTTATTAATACTCTTGTTCAGGCCTGAAAGCCTGTAACCAGAAAAATTACCACATAATTTGGTATATCTGTTGGTGTGAATCTGCAGGATTCCCTTGGGACAAGGTTAAGATTCCTAAGAGTCTATCCTTCCTTCGAGAAGGATTGGAAAAAGGATTATCTGCAAGTTCCTTGATGGGACAGATTTCTGCCTTGTCTGTGTTACTTCACAAAAAGCTGGCAGCTGTGCCAGATGTTCTAGCCTTTGTTCAGGCTCTGGTTAGAATCAAGCCTGTTTACAAAATTTTGACTCCTCCTTGGAGTCTCAACCTAGTTCTTTCAGTTCTTCAGGGGGTTCCGTTTGAACCCTTACATTCCGTTGATATTAAGTTATTATCTTGGAAAGTTTTGTTTTTGGTTGCAATTTCTTCTGCCAGAAGAGTTTCAGAATTATCTGCTCTGCAGTGTTCTTCTCCTTATCTGGTGTTCCATGCAGATAAGGTGGTTTTGCGTACTAAACCTGGTTTTCTTCCAAAAGTTGTTTCTAACAAAAACATTAACCAGGAGATAGTTGTGCCTTCTTTGTGTCCTAATCCAGTTTCAAAGAAGGAACGTTTGTTGCACAACTTGGATGTAGTTCGTGCTCTCAAATTTTACTTAGCAGCTACTAAGGATTTCAGACAAACTTTGTCTTTGTTTGTTGTTTATTCTGGTAAACGGAGAGGTCAAAAAGCAACTTCTACCTCTCTCTCCTTCTGGATTAAAAGCATTATCCGATTGGCTTATGAGACTGCCGGACGGCAGCCTCCTGAAAGAATCACAGCTCACTCCACTAGGGCTGTGGCTTCCACATGGGCCTTCAAGAACGAGGCTTCTGTTGATCAGATATGTAAGGCAGCGACTTGGTCTTCACTGCACACTTTTTCTAAATTTTACAAATTTGATACTTTTGCTTCTTCTGAGGCTATTTTTGGGAGAAAGGTTTTGCAAGCCGTGGTGCCTTCCATTTAGGTGACCTGATTTGCTCCCTCCCTTCATCCGTGTCCTAAAGCTTTGGTATTGGTTCCCACAAGTAAGGATGACGCCGTGGACCGGACACACCTATGTTGGAGAAAACAGAATTTATGTTTACCTGATAAATTACTTTCTCCAACGGTGTGTCCGGTCCACGGCCCGCCCTGGTTTTTTTAATCAGGTCTGATAATTTATTTTCTTTAACTACAGTCACCACGGTAACATATGGTTTCTCCTATGCAAATATTCCTCCTTAACGTCGGTCGAATGACTGGGGTAGGCGGAGCCTAGGAGGGATCATGTGACCAGCTTTGCTGGGCTCTTTGCCATTTCCTGTTGGGGAAGAGAATATCCCACAAGTAAGGATGACGCCGTGGACCGGACACACCGTTGGAGAAAGTAATTTATCAGGTAAACATAAATTCTGTTATCATTGAAATTAATTAAATTATTGGGAGGTAAACTCTCTCTCCAGTTTAATAGGTTAATCATTCATATTTGATCAACTTTTTAGGTGTACTTTATTGGAAGAAGAAAATGAATCCTTATTTCAGGACGAATAACCATTGGATTATAATGTATGTTAAATGGAAAATTATCTTTAGATAGATTTTTCCTCAAAAAGCATATTATTATATATAAAAAAAAATCTGATTTTTTTAAATTACATTTTTTTTAAAAAATCATTGATTTTTATCCACCCTGTCTATATATATTTTTTTTATTTGGCAAACAATAAATTATACAGTGACTTATGTAATAGAAATTTTAGACCTTGACATTATTTTTCTCTTTCCATCACAGGCTGTTTGATGTATGTACAGTTTCAAGGACAGACAGAGAAACAAAACTGACCCTGGTGTTCGAACATGTGGACCAAGATTTGACTACGTACTTGGATAAAGTTCCAGATCCAGGGGTCCCCAATGAAACAATAAAGGTATATTTGTATGTACTATAAATGGACAGTACAATACACAGTATATGGTTTTGTATGTTGGATTTAGTGTTGTTTGTTGATTTTTTTCACGAGTCTCATAAAAGGTTTGTATATTTTTTGTCTACTAAATAATTTTATAAATATATAACAGCTTCATTGCATGAATCCTAAATTCTGTTGACTGGCACATGTAGTTTTGGCTGTCTTTTTTCCTCATTCATTGCCAAAGGTGTTTATTTCCTTCTTAATATAAGGAGAGTCCATGGTATCATTCCTTACTTTTGGGAAATACTGAACCTGGCCACAATTAGGAGTCACCCCAGCCAAAGGCTTAAATACCTCTCCCACTTCCCCCATTCCCCAGTCATTCTTTGCCTTTCCTCACAGGAGGACGACAGAGAAGTGTCAGAAGGTATCAGAGTAGTTCCTTAGGCGGGGTATCTGCCCTTCAATATGGGACTGGAGTTTTTAAGTAGTCTTGTCAGCCTATCAGTGAGAGCATTGACGAAAGTTAGTTTGGAGATGCAGGGAGAGTCTTTCTGCGAACCCATCCAGACTGCCTGCTAACAGCTCCTAAGCAATCAGTGTTGACGAGTTTCACTGCCTGCTTGTCTTTTTCACTCAAATCCATGTCAGGAGCGATGCTACAAGACTGTCACACTTGAGAGGCTGCTGTGTTTCTGTTTCACAGCAAGATTTCAATTTTTACATATGTTGAAACATTCGAAGACAGGATCACAGTGTGGCTCCTTTTATCTTAATAGAATCATGGGTTAATATCTCTTGAGGGGAATTATTGAATGTGATGCTTTGATTTTATGCAGCTCTTTGTGTGAGATTTTATTGGGCTCATAGGCTGTTTGTTATAGGGCTGGAATGCACAGGTTTTTACTTTCACTTTAAGTGCTGCACAGCTTGTAGCTTGGCGCGCTTTTTCTCATAGCAGGGGCGGTCCTGCCTTGTGCACCATGTGACTGGGAGTGGTCTCACTTTAATTTCCTCTTTCCTGACCGAGCTGGCTGTCATAGAAAATGCTATTTCTATATATTGTCTGGGTCTAGGAAGTGGTGAGTGCCCCAGCCATTAGGAGTATAAAGGTGCCGCTTTTTGAGAAATGAAGATCGTTTAATTTCTGTGTCCTACTGTCATTAGCTTAAGCTATGGAAGATTCTGAGATACTAGAGGGTACACCCTCTATTCCAAATAGTCATACCTGTTTATATTGTGAGGATGCCTTGGTATGCCCACCCTCTCAACTATGTTCCACATGCCTTAACAACGTTAAGAAAGTTAACCGCTTTAGTACCACTGAGCCATCCACTCGCCATCCCATGAGGTGCATACCCAACAGTCATCTCCTTCTACACGCGCAGCTTCCCGTACTGTGCTTGATCCTCCATCTGGAGGGGGCCTTCTACCATCAAATTTTACAGCGCAGTTGAAGACGGCGGTGTCTGAGGTCTTCAGTGCTTTACCTCACCCTGCTAAGCACAAGCAGAAGGGTAAACATAGCTCTCCTGCTCAGGGGTCATCATGTAATGTATTGGATTTCTCTGCTTTGTCGCAGTTATCTGAGGATGAGTCGCACTCTGAGGCTTCAGAGGGTGAACTTTCTGGGATGGAGTCTACTGCCTCTAAGCCTCCTGCTGCGGAGGAACCAGCCTTTAGATTTAAGATTGAACAGTTATGTTTTCTTCTAAAGGAAGTCCTGTCTACATTATAGGTTCCAGAGGCCAAGCTGCCTGATGAATCTTTGATTCCTAAATTAGACAGAGTTTACGAGGACAGGGTAGTGCCTTTAACTTTTCCTGTGCCTGTAAAGATGGTGAACATTATTAAGAACGAATGGGACAGAATTGGATTTTCCTTTTCCCCTTTGTCTTCCTTTAAAAGATTATTCCTGGTCCCAGACTCTCAATTTGAGTTTTGGGGTTCCGTCCCTAATATATAAAAATAAAAAGACCCCACCAAGTCACCCTTTTGTAGCTAGTACCAACTCTATTCTAACTAATGTTTTAAAGTACCTGGATAGAAGTTTGAGACCACTTACCACCCAATCTATATCTCATATTAAAGACACTGGAGATTTTCTGGTGAAATTAGAGACCTTAGACATGCAGAGTAATAAGCTGATTCTATATTCTTTAGATGTAACTAGCCTTTATACCTCTATCACCGATGTCAGTGGTTTGGGGGCTATGAGGCAGGCTATGGTTTCCAGTAGGATGTTTTCTGGTTTTCAATGTGAATTTTTTTTGGAATTACTGCCACTTTTACTTTACTGTAACTACTTCCTATTTCAGGATCAATTCTACATTCAGTGCCAGGGGATGGCCGTGGGATCAAATGTCGCCCCCACATATGCCAATATATTTATGAATATCTATGAGGAGAGCTTTGTATACATTCATAAGGCTTTTTTGCAGTATGGACTATGTTTGTACAGGTACATAGATGATATTTTTGGCATATGTGTGGGGGGCGACATTGATTCCCTGTTGGGATTTGTGGCGGATTTAAATATCTCCACCAGACACATTAAATTTAAGATAACACATAGCGAGGAGTCAGTTGACTTTCTAGACACTACTATACTAAAGGTTGATGGGAAATTAAAGGTGGATTTATACAGGAAAGACAGTGACAGGAATAACCTGTTGAGATATGAAAGTGCCCACCATCCCCCTTTGATTAAAAGTTTGCCTAGAAGTCAACTCTTGTGAATCATAAAAATTGTGTCTGAGGACACTGTGGCTGAGATACGGTTGAAAGAGATGGGAGAGCTTTTTTCTGGAGAGAGGTTACTTTGAGCAACTCATACAACAACAGATAAGAGAAATAAGTGCCATACCTAGACAGTCTATTTTGAAGGGGGATTACAATGTAGGGAGAAAGGATAAACAAGAGAACAAACGTCTTGTTTTTGTGTCCAAATTTAGTCCTTTGTGCAATCCCTTGAATGGGAGAAAATGTCATATTCCAGGTTTTTTTTAACTGTAGTTAAGACTACTTATATTATTAAATGTCCCTGTTCCAAAATATATATTGGGGAATCTACACGTAGGATAAGAGATAGAATAAATGAACACAAATCCAATATACGCTGTGGGAATAAGGATGCCCCTGTCTCTAACCACTTCTTACAAGCAGGACATAGTATCTCCCAGTTTAGATTTCATGTGGTAGAACAGGTCAAGAGGCCTAGACGAGGTGGGGATAGACAAAAAATGCTTAAAAGCATGGAGACATTTTGGATTTATACCCTTCAATCTCTAATCCCACTGGGCATGAATAAGGAAATAGACTGGAATGTTACTTTGTAAAATTAAATAAGGGAGTTGTTAATAGGCATTAAAGTTTGGATTGTTGTAGGTGGAAATATACTGTTGTTTTTAATGAATTAATTTTGTATTGTGCATGTATATCCATATATATTTGGTAGTGAACCTGTATTGTTTTTTAGGTTCTCATGTGTATAGATGAATATCTCTTCTACCACTAAATGGAACTGTGAGACCTTCAATTAGTGTATGGCAATGTTAACGATGTGGAACACCTGTATAGGTACTAGACTCCTCCCAGTTTGGGTTTAAAAAGAGTGGTTTAGGGCATATGTGTATGCAACATGATTAAGGTCAGTTAGACCGAAACGTTGTGCTTTCTATTTATGTGATGTCTCAATAAACAAGAATTGAACATTACTTCAAGTGATATTTCTAACAGACCAGAGACGCTGCAAACTTGCTTTGGCATGTCTTGCCCTCCGGACCTCCTTAAGGCCCTCTGTGGCTCAGTGTATGGAGGTATTTGGTCTCATGGTGTCCAGAATGGACATCATTCCTTTTGCCATGTTCCGTCTCAGGCCACTGCAACTGTGCATGCTGAGGCAGTGGAACGTGATCATTCGGATCTGTCTCAACAGATCTCTCTGGACAACCAGTTGAGAGAATCCCTCTCTTGGTGGCTCTGTCCAGATCATCTGTCCCAAGGGACATCCTTCTTAAGACCATCCTGGGAGATTGTGACTATGGACGCAAGTCTATCAAGACGGGGAGCTGTTTGGGGTGCCAGGATGGCACAGGGCCTGTGGTCTCAGGAGGAACGCTCCCTCCCGGTCAACATTCTAGAACTTCGAGCATTCTTCAATGCTCTGAAGGCTTGGTCCCTTCAGGGTTAGTGCCGGTTTATCAGATTCCAATCAGACAATATAACCTTGGGGGTACGAGAAGCTCCCTAGCAATGAGGGAAGTATCTTGAATTCTGGAGTGGGTGGATGCCCACTGCTGTTCGCTGTCAGCGATCCACATTCCGGGTGTGGATAACTGTGAAGCGGATTTTCTCAGCAGACAATCCTTTCATCCGGGGGAATGGTCTCTCCATCCCAAATTGTTTTCAGAGATATGCATCAAGTGGGGGACGCCAGAGATAGATTTAAGGGTGTCTCGTCTCAATACCAAGCTACCCAGATATGGGTCGAGATCCAGGGATCCTCAGGCGGAGCTAATAGATGCATTAGCAATGCATTGGAGATTCAGTTTAATTTACCTTTTCCCGCCGTTACCACTTCTTCCTTGGCCCGCATCAAGCAGAAGCAGGCATCAGTGATACTGATTGCTCCATCGTGGCCGTGAAGGATGTGGTTTGCGGTTCTGGTGAAGATGTCATCATCTCCTCCTTGGAAGTTACCTTGTTGCAGGGATCCCTTGATTGAAGGTCCCTTTGTTCATCAAAATCTAGATTCTCTGAGGCTGACTGAACGCTTAGTCCTAGCCAAGAGAGGTTTTTTAGAGAGAGTGATTGATACTCTCATTCAAGCTCGTAAGCCCGTTACTCGTCGCATCTATCATAAGGTGTGGCGAACCTACTTATTCTCGTGTGAAGAGCGTGGATTTTCCTGGCATAAAGTTATGGTTGCCAGGATCCTATCGTTTCGCCAGGATGGACTGGAGAAGGGCCTTTCTGCCAGTTCCCTGAGGGGACAGATTTCGGCCCTATCTGTTACTGCACAATAGGCTCTCTGAGCTTCCTTATGTACAGTCCTTTGTTAAAGCTCTGATTCGAATCAGACCTGTGTTTAGATCTAAGGCTCCTCCTTGGAGTCTAAATCTTGTTCTTAAGGTTCTGCATCGGGCTCCGTTTGAGCCTTTGCATGAGATTGACATTAAATTGTTGTCCTGGAAGGTTCTTTTTCTACTGGTTATTGCTTCTGCATGCAGAGTATCTGAGATTGTCGCCTTGCAATGTGAGCCTCCTTATCTGGTGTTCCATTCGGCTAAAGCTGTCCTACGTACTAAGTTAGGTTTTCAGCCTAAAGTCGTGTATTAACGCAACATCAATCAAGAGATTGTGGTTCCTTCCTTGTGTCCAAATCCTTCTTCTGCGAAGGAACGTTTGCTTCATAATTTGGATGTGGTTCGCACCTTAAAGTTCTACCTTCAGGCTACTAAGGATTTTAGACAGACTTCGTCCTTGTCCGTTGTCTATTCCGGGAAGAGTAAGGGACAGAAGGTCTCTTCAACTTCCTTATCTTTTTGGTTACGGAGTGTTATCCGCTTGGCTTATGACACAGCGGGACATAAACCTCCTCAGAGGATTACGGCTCATTCTACTAGAGCAGTGGCTTCCTCTTGGGCCTCTAAGAACGAGGCCTCTATGGATCAGATTTGTAAGGCAGCTACCTGGTCCTCCTTACTTACTTTTTCTAAATTTTACAAGTTTGATGTTTTTGCTGTGGCTGAAGCAACTTTCGGGAGAAAGTTTTTGCAGGCGGTGGTGCCCTCAGATTAGGGTCCACCTTTCTTTTTGTCCCTCCCGTTATCATTCAGTGTCCTCTAGAGCTTGGGTATTTCCCAACAGTAAGGAATGATGCCGTGTGTGACGCAAAATATGCAGGTTATTCGCCTTAATGATAAGACATCAGGTGTCTCTGTGCTAGCCCGTAGGGCTCTGTGGTTAAAGTTGTGGTCTGCTGACATGACTTCCAAGTCTAGATTGCTATCCCTCCCGTTTCAGGGGAAGGTTCTTTTTGGTCCAGGCCTGGACTCTATCATATTCCCTGGGACGGGAGGCAAGGGTTCTTTCCTACCGCAGGGTAAAAAGAACAAGCCTTAGGGTTCTACTTTTCGTCCCTTTTGTTCGGACAAGTCTCAATGCCAGCAACCTGTGAAGACCGAGAAGTCCAAGGGATCTTGGAAGTCGGCTCAATCTTGGAACAAGTACAAGCAGAGCAAGAAGCCAGCCGAGACAAAGTCGGCATGAAGGGGCGGCCCCCAATCTGTCTATGGATTGCGTAGAGGGCAGACTATCTCTGTTCACAGAGGCTTGGATGAGAGACGTTCAGAATCCTTGGGTTCTGGAGGTTATCACCCAGGGCTACAGGATAGGGTTCAAGACTCATCCGCCAGGGGCAGGTTCCTCTTGTCAAACCTATCCGCAAAGAGAGGTGCCTTTCTAGAGTGTGTGAGGGATCTCTCCTCTCTCTGAGTAATCATTCCAGTACCTCTAGCAGAAAGGGGTCTAGGGTACTATTCAAACCTTTTTGTGGTCCCAAAAAAGGAGGGCACTTTCTGCCCAATTCTGGACCTAAAATGCCTAAACAAGTTTCTGTCAGTCCCATCGTTCAAAATGGAGACGATCAGATCAATCCTACCCCTAGTTCAAAAGGGGCAATTTATGACAACAATAGATTTGAAGGATGCTTACCTTCACATACCAATCCACAAGGACATTCACATTTCTGCACCAACACTTCCAGTTTGTGGCCCTGTCGTTCGGTCTGGCGCCTGCCCCAAGAGTCTTTACAAATGTTCTGGGAGCGCTGCTTGCGGTAGCAAGAGCCAGAGGTATTGCAGTGGCTCCTTATCTGGACGATATCCTGGTCCAGGCTCCGTCCTGCAGTCTCATGGAGGATCACTCGAGGGATCTTCTTCTCCTTCGATCCCACAGATGGAAGATAAACAAGGCGAAGAGTTCTCTGGTCCCCAGCAACAGGGTGGAATTCCTGGGTACGATAATAGATTCAATATCCATGAAGATATTCTTGACAGAACAGAGACGTTCCAAGATTGCGTCCAGCTGTCTTGCCCTTCAGATCTCATCAAGGCCATCTGTGGCCAGGTGCATGGAGGTGTTTAGATTCATGGTATCCAGCATAGATGTCATTCCTTTCGCCAGGTTCCATCTAAGACCTCTTCAGCTATGAATGTTGAGGCAATAGAACGGCGATTACTCAGATCTATCCCAACAGATCTCTCTGGACGACCGAGCGAGGGAATCCCTCTCTAGCTGGATCTGTCTGGGACAGCTGTCCCAGGGGGCATCCTTCTTGAGGCCATTGTGGGAGATTGTGACCACGGACGCAAGCCTATCGGGATGGGGATCTGTTTGAGGTGCCAGAAGGGCACAGGGCAGGTGGACTCGACAGGAGTCGACCCGACCGATAAATATTATGGAACTTTGAGCGATATTCAATGCTCTGGGGGCTTGGCCCCCCTCTGGGGTTGTCCCGATTCATCAGATTCCAGTCGGAAAACTTACATCAACCATCATGGGGGGAACGAGAAGCTCCCTTGCCATGGGGGAAGTATCTCAGATTCTGGAATGGGCAGAGTCCCACAACTGTTCGCTCTCAGCGATCCACATTCCGGGTGTGGACAACTGGGAGGCGTTTTTTCTCAGCAGACAATTGTTTCATCCGGGGGAATGGGGGACGCCGGAGATAGACCTCATTGCATCCAGACTCAACTTCAAGCTACCCCGATACGGGTCGCGGTCTACGAATCCTCAGGCAGAGCTGATAGATGCTTTAGCGGTGCCTTGGGAGTTCAACCTAACATACATTTTTCCTCCGTTGCCACTTCTTCCTCGAGTGGTGGCCCGCATCAAACAAGAGCAAGCTTCAACCATTCTGATTTCTCCGTTGTGGCCGCGGAGGATATGGTTTGCGGATCTGGTGGGGATGTCATCATCTCCTCCATGGAGGTTACCCTGTTGCAGAGATCAACTGATCCAGGGCTCTTTTCTCCATCAAAATCTCGATTCTCTGAGGCTGACTGCGTGATTGAACACCTAGTCTTGGCCAAGAAAGGTTTTTTTAGAGAGGATGATCGATACTCTCATTTAGGCCAGGAAGCCGTTTACTCGTCGCATCTATCATAAGGTGTGGAGGACCTACTTATCCTGGTGTGAGGAACATGGATATCCCTAGCACAAGATTAGGGTATCCAGGATTCTGGCTTTTCTTCAAGATGGTCCGGAATAAGGGCCTTCCGCCAGTTCCTTAAAGGGACAGATCTCTGCCTTATCGGTTCTGTGACACAAGAAACTAGCAGAGCTTCCTGATATTCAGTCTTTTGTTCAGGCTTTGTCCAGAATCAGACCGGTATTTAGACCTTCTGCTCCTCCTTGGAGCTTGAACTTGGTTCTTAAAGTTTTGCAGAGGGCTCCTTTTGAGCCTATGCATGCGCTTGACATTAAAGTGAATGTAAATTTTGATGCAAAAGTGCCCGGTTTTTAAAAATTCGATTAAAAACAGGGGCACTTTAATTCATCAAAATGTACATTTCACTCTTGTTACTTAAAAAAACTTACCTTTTAAACTTGACAGCAGCTCCAGCTTCCTCCTGTCGTTGCAAGCCATTTCTGATGTCAGAAATGATGGATAGGTCATCCTCCAATCAGTGACTGATTCAAAGCCGTAATTGGAGGAAGCCTGATTCCTCATTTTAGACCCAGGAAGAGGCTTTGCAACGGGTGGAGGAAGCTGGAGCTGCTGTCAAGATTAAAAGGTACGTTTTTTTTCACAACAGTAGTGAAATGTAAATTTTGATTAATTAAAGTGCCCCTGTTTTTAATCAAATTTTTAAAAACCGGGCACTTTAGCATCAAAATTTACATTCACTTTAAGATTCTTTCTTGGGAGGTTCTGTTTCTTCTGGCTAGTGCATCGGCTCACAGAGTCTCTGAGTTCGCGGCCTTGCAATCTGAGCCCCCTTACCTGTTTTTTCACGCTGATAAGGCCGTGCTTCGCACCAGGTTGGGATTTCTTCCCAAGGTGGTGTCAGATCGTAACATTAATCAGGAGATAGTAGTTCCTTCCTTGTGTCCTAACCCTTCTTAGCCTAAAGAGAGGTTACTTCATAATTTAGATGTGGTTCGGACCTTGAAGTTTTATCTTCAGGCCACAAAGGATTTCAGACAGACTTCGTCCTTATTTGTGGCGTATTCAGGGAAGTGTAGGGGGCTGAAGGCCTCTTCCACTTCACTGTCTTTTTGGTTGAGGAGTGTTATCCGTTTGGCATATGAGACAGCGGGACATAAGCCTCCTCAGAGGATTACAGCTCACTCAACTAGGGCTGTGGTCTCTTCTTGGGCATTTAAGAACAAGGCCTCTATGGATCAGATTTTAAAGGCGGCTGCTTGGTCCTCCTTACACACTTTTTCAAAGTTTTACAGATTTGACGTTTTTGCTTAGGCGGAAGCTGTGTTTGGGAGAAAGGTTCTGCAGGCTGTGGTGCCCTCAGTTTCGGGTCCGCCTCCTTTTACTCTCCCATTTTTGTTCATTTAGTGTCCTCTAGAGCTTGGGTATTTGTTCCCACAAGTAATGAATGAAGCAGTGAACTCTCCTCCCATTAAGATGGAAAACATAAATTATGCTTATCTGATAATTTCATTTCTATCTGTGGGAGGAGAGGCCTCTGCTCCTGCCTATTTGCTCCGGTGGTGGACCAAAATCTAATATTCTTTTGGCACCATTTATACCCTGATATTTCTCCTACTGTTCCTTGTTCCCTTGGCAGAAGGACTGGGGGATGAGGTGAGTGGGGTAAGTATTAAACCCTTTGGCTGAGGTGTCTTTGCCTCCTCCTGGTGGCCAGGTTCTTAATTCCCACAAGTAATGAATGAAGCAGTGGACTCCTCCCACAGATGGAAATGAAATTATCAGGTAAGCATAATTTATGTGTTTTTTTTTAGTAGACAACCCAAAGAATTGATCTAGGCCCATTTTGGTATATTTCATGCCACCATTTTACAGCCAAATGCAATCAAATAAAACGTATTTTACAAACTTTTGGTTTCTCACTAAAATTATTTACAAACAGCTTGTGCTATTATAGCAAATATGGTTGTAAATGCTTCTCTGGGATATCCTTTGTCCAGAAATAGCTGACATTTATGGCTTTGGCATTACTTTCTGGTAATTAGAAGGCCCCTAAATGCTGCTGTGCACCACACTTTGTATTATGCCCAGCAGTGAAGGGGTTAATTAGGTAGCTTGTAGGGAGCTTGTAGGGTTAATAATAGCTTTAGTGTAGAGTATTAAACAACCCAAAGTATTGATCTAGGCCCATTTTAGTATATTTCATGCCACCATATTACGGCCAAATGCGATCAAATAAATTTTCTGTAGTGTAGTTTCCCCCCATTAAACCCCTCCCCCTCCTGGGTCCCTTTCCAAAAATGTTTTCCCTTTCCCCTCTCCCTCCTTCGGCAGATTGCAACTTTTGAGATTGCACGCGCTCCCTACTGGTGCGACTCTTTGTCAGAACTCATTGAGGTGGAGTCTCCCCTCGAGGATATTCAAGACAGAATTAACCCCTTAATGACCAGACCATTTTTCAATTTTCTTACTTCCAGCACTCAATTAGACAAATGACGTGCCAGGTATGTCCATTGTTACTAACTGACAGTTTTTGCAGGACGTACCTGGTACGTCAGTTGTCATTAAGGGGTTAGAGCTCTGAGAATTGCTTATTCTTTTATCTGTGATGTGAACATGCAAGTTATTCGCCTAAATGAAAAGACCTCTGGGTTTGTGGTCCTAGCCCGCCGGGCGCTCTGGTTGAAGTCTTGGTTTGCAGATATGACTTCTAAGTCCAGACTCCTTTCTCTTTCCTTCAAGGGAAAGATTTTATTTGTTCCATGCCTGGACTCCATTATTTCTACGGTTACCGGAGGCAAGGGTGCTTTCCTACCGCAAGATAAGAAAAACAAGTCTAAGGGACGACAATATTATAATTTTAATTTCTTTCGTTCTGACAACAATCCTCCTCCAAGCCCGAGCAACCCAAGAGCACTTGGAAGCCGGCTCAGTCCTGGAATAAATCCAAGCAAAATAAGAAGGCCGCTGAAAAGAAATCGTCATGAAGGGGCAGCCCCCGAACAATCCTTTCATCCAGAGGAATGGTCTCTCCATCCAAAGGTGTTTGCAAAGATATGCAGCAAGTGGGGGACGCCCGAGATAGATCTCATGGCGTCCCGTCTCAATACCAAGCTACCCAGGTACGAGTCGAGGTCAAAGGATCCCCAAGCGGATCTAATAGATGCACTAGCAGTGCCCTGGAGGTTCAAACTCATATATCTTTTTCCTCCATTACCGCTTCTTCCTTGAGTGGTGGCCCGCATCAAGCAGGAGCAGGTATCAGTAATCCTGATTGCTCCATCGTGGCCGCAAAATATGTGGTTTGCGGATCTAGTGGGGATGATGTCCTCATCTCCGTGGAAGTTACCTTGTCGCAGAGACCTGCTGATACAAAGTACATTTGTTCATCAAAATCTAGATTCTCTGAGACTGACTGCATGGAGATTGAACGCTTAGTCTTAGCCAAGAGAGGTTTCTCTGAGAGTGTCATTTATACTTTTTTTTTTTTTAATAACTTTATTTATATCAAGGACAAAAAGGTCCACCACATACATCACCACTCAAGGTAGAATGAAATAACAAGAAACTTCAGGTAGTTACACAATATTCATCATAACAATAGATACATTCAATATGTCTTGTGGCAAGATCCCTAGTTAGCCATGTAAAGGTGCGGACCCAATCCGTCCTAAGGCATTTATATATACATAGAAAAGAAACAGAACAAAACTCACAAATAAACAGTGAACATATAAAAAACAATCAAAGTAAGTACATCCATTTAACACTTAACACTTACCCGGAGTACCTCCAGCTCACCCCCCACAGGTCGCCGAGAAGTACCTTTATTTGCCTTTGTACATTGGGACTTATGTAGCGCAAGCCAACAGACAAGCACCAGTTACCCCATAGGTTCTCATTTAGAATATAGGAGCTGTTTCTAAACGGGAAAATGATACTGTCCCTAACACTAGGTGGTAGGAAAAGCAGGTAAGCCTCCCATTTATGTAAAAATCTCTTAATTCGTTTCTCCACGTCCCTCTTTGTGTCTGCCTGTTCAACTATATCTGTATCTTATTAATTAACTGCTGAAAGGGGGGGTCCTCCTCTCACTCCACCCCGCCAAAATAAGTTGCCTAGCCAACATAAGAATAGTGGATATAAAAATGTCAAACCTGTATATTCTATCCCCTGGTATCAGGAATATGACGTGCTGTGCTGTGAGTGTCACCTGTTGTCTCGTCACTTTTGTTAACCAATACGAAATCCTGTGCCAGTATTTTTTCAGTTTGGGACAATCCCATAATAAGTGGGTCCAGTCAGGGTGCATGAATCTACATTTATAACAGATATCCTCAGCTCCTAGAACCCATTTGGAGCGAAGTTTGGGAGTGATATAGGATTGGTGCATAAGTTTCATATGTGTTTCTCTTAATGTTGCAGAGATTGTACAAATATGTACCTTCTGAAAACTGGCTCTCAGAAGGTCAGGGTCCACAGAGAGGTCTCTATAGTCTGACCATTTCCTCAAGATTCCCTGCAAGGCTCGCTTCTCAAAGTGTTTAAGAAACAGGTCATAAGTATGTGAGAGCCTGTAGGATCCCAGCCTGGCCAGGGTACACAATTTATCAATAGCAGAAGGTCCGTTGGTTAGTAGTTTGTCTGATAGTAGTTTATACAGGTAGTGTCTGCTTTGGAAGTATGCGAAACTATGTGAGTTAGGGAGGTCATATGTGTTTTTTAGCTCCTGGAAGGGAATAATTTCCAAAGTTAATGGGTTAACTAGCTGATAAAGTCTAGTGAGACTCTTCTGTTGCCAAGTGGCAAACACCTCCGTTGTGTAGCCAGGTAAGAATTGTAAATTACCTTGAATAGGCAAGTATTTGCTCACTGAACTTTGTACCCCCAGCGATTTACAGATCTTGGACCAAGCCCTCAGGGGGTCCCTAAATAATATGTGAGTTTGTATATGTAGAGGAAGAGAGCGGAAGGTTGCGTGGGGCAGAAAAGACAGGTGTATCGGTCTGATCAGCCTGGTCTCTAGTTCAGGTATGGTGAAGTGACTATTCCCCACCAGCCAGTCTAATATAATTTTGGATAGAGCAGCCCGGTTATACCAGAGAATATTCGGAAGACGCAGTCCCCCTTCACTCAATGGCATAAATAGGGCAGATTTGTTTATCCTATGTTTTTTACCTTGCCAAATGAAATGCCCCAGGGAGGCCTGAAGTGAGTCAGAGTCCCTTCGTGTCATGAGCAGGGGCAGCATCTGTAATGGGTAAAGGAGCTTGGGCAAGGCCACCATCTTAAACAGGTGTATCCTACCCGACAGGGATAGAGGAAGTTTCGCCCAGTGTAAGAGCAGCTGCTTGATGTTCGCCACATTACAAGTGAGATTAAGGTTATATCATTTGGAGGGGTCGACATGTATTTTAATCCCTAGGTATTTAAATTAACCTTCCGTAACCCTAAGGCCAGTGTCTGTCAGTATAGTGTTATGGGAATTCTGCAGCCAAGTAACCTCTGATTTGTCAATATTGATTTTATAGCCCGAGAAAGAACCAAAACTTTCAATGATGTCCAGGAGGGGGCGTAAGTTATTATGTGGGTTGCCTACGAATAGCAGCAAGTCATCCGCGTACAGAGACAAGTGATACCTGTGGCCAAGAATATCCAGGCCTTCTGAGTGCTGCCTGATGTATGAGGCCAGGGGCTCTATGGCCAGGTCAAACAGCAGGGGGGAAAGGGGGCAGCCTTGCCTAGTACACCTCTGCAGTCCGAAAGATGGGGAGAGGCCGCCGTTTACTATCAGGGAGGCCTTGGGGTTAGTGTATAATGTGTGAAGGAAGTCATAAAAGTTTCCTGTAATCCCAAATCTTTCCAGCGACGTGTGTAAATGATCCCACTCTATCCTGTCGAATGCCTTCTCGGCGTCAAGCGCCAAGAGACATGCATCATGTAATCTAGAGGGGACCTGAGAGCGAGCATTGTACCAGTAATGTGATGTTATTGCCAGGGTTTTTCTGATTTTGATCACGGAGGACCTGCCCTTGACAAAGCCGGTTTGATCTGCGTGGACAACAGATGGCAAGACTCCAGCTAACCGATCCGCTAGGATCTTCGTCAATAGCTTGTAGTCCCCGTTGAGTAGGGAGATTGGGCGGTAAGACGACGTTTGGGTATGGTCTCTGTCAGGTTTGGGTATCAGACAGACGTTCGCCTCTGAGAAGCGAGCGTCCATCTGTGTAGAGCCCCCTAGGTATTCCGAATATAGGGAAGACAACGTAGGAGCTATTTCATCACACAATAACTTAAAATATTCCGAGGGCAGCCCACCTGGGCCCGGGGCCTTCCCTAGTTTACTGTTTCGTATAGCTTTAATCACTTCCTGCACCTGTATCGGGGCATTAAGGCTTGATTTCTGCTCCTCAGAGATAGTTGGGAGCTCCACCGACCCCCAAAATTTTTGTTTTTCCTCATGATTAATCGGCTGGCTGGTATATAGGGTGGTGTAGTATCTCACAAACTCTGCCATAATTTCTTTGGTGTTAGAGGTTAATGCAGACTGGGAGTTAATGGCTGCTATGTAGGATTTAGGCCTATATGAGTTTACCAATTTGGCCAGTAGTTTGCCAGATTTATTGCCATGTCTGTAAAATTTACCTTTGCTATGTGTGTTAAACCTGATATCCTGTTGAGCCAGGAAGGTATCCCTGGTTTGTTTAAACTCATAGCACCTTTTCTTGGATGAGGGGGTGGGGTCATAGAGATAGTTATTATAGGCGTCAGTGAGTTGTGAGAGAAAATGGTTGTCCATCTTTTTATTATTTTTGTTGTAATGAGCTGTGAATGAAGTGATGTGACCCCTCGTCACTTCCTTAGAGATGTGCCAAAATAAGTTGGGGGTGGTTCTGTGACTGTCATTGTCAGATATATAATGTAGCCAGGAAGATTTTAAGTGCTGACGAAAGTTCACATCACAATAAAGGTATGTGGGTAATTTCCATGATCTCTTCAAAGGTCTCTCAGGGGTGGGCTGTAGCCCTAGGGTAATCGGGGCATGGTCTGAAACAGTAACCTGCCCTATATCTGTGTAGTGAATCTGGGGCATAAGCTCATTGGAAGTGAGAAAGTAGTCAATCCTTGACATAGTGTGGTGAGTTTTAGATAGGCAAGTAAAGTCTCTCCCATCTGGGTTCCTCACCCTCCAAACATCAGTCAGGTTCAAGGCTTCTTTGAATGAGTTAATCAGAGGCACTTCTCTCTTGTGCATCACTAAATGTGTTTTAAGTGGTGTTTTAATTGCTGCAGGGTCTTTGAATCTGTCTAATGGAAGCGCCTGGGCTAAATTGAAATCCCCACCCATGATTATGGGGCTATTGTAGGCCGATAATTTTGCCACAAGGGACGACCAAAAGTCTGGGTTAAAATCGTTGGGGCCATAAGCGTTGCAAATGGTGTATGTGAGTGTGTTAACATGCAAAAGAGAAATAATGTATCTACCTCTGTGGTCCAACTCGGTCTGTGTAAATGATATCGAGAGGCCCTTCCTGATTAGAATGGCCACCCCCCTCTTTCTGCCCTCAGATGGAGAACATAGAACCTGTCCCACCCAACGTATTTGTATTTTCTCATGCTCCTCGGCTGATAATTTAATTTCCTGCAACAGTGCTACATCTGTATGTAAAGAATTTAGGTGTCGCACGATAATGCTTCTCTTTGCAGGCAAAGTAATGCCACCCACATTCCATGATGTTATCCTAATAGGTAAGGCCATAGTTATGGCATAGGATGGTTATGTGCAGGCGTGCATATGAATACATTTTAACTTGTGTGTAGGGTCCCTTGCTGGTAGGTAGTCTAGTGCGGGTGAGTAGTGTGTAGTGAGCAAATAAGGAGGCAGAGTATCCCCAGGGTGAGCCTAGTGTGGAGTAAAACTCACTGTGTAGAGGGGTAGACTGGCAAGGTTTCACAGAATGGATCACCGTGGGGGGCGTAGCCGGAGGTCCCCGAGTATCCAACTGGTAGTGGCTGGAAGAGAAATAAGGGTCAGTACAACATGAACATATCATCGGCAGCCATGGTTCAACAGATGCAAAAAAAGAAAACAACTGGACATTACAAAATTCCCTGAATAATCTTAAACTAAATTTCTTTCCATGTAAGTACACAGCATGAGTATCAAGGTACGGGTTGGAACAAAGAACAAGGTAACAGGAAAGCCAATCTGCGCGTAAGGCTGAGATTATGGCCTGAAGGTATTTGCCTCCCCCAGGAGTTAAAGCGGGGGGCCGGTGCTCCAATTCAGAACTTTTTGAGTTGGGTCGGCGGTTAAGGACTGGGGTGACCACCTCGCTATAGGGGCATGGTACCAAATAGAAATCCCTGAGTAGTCTTGTACCCACCTCTTGGCTATTTAGGTAAACGAGGTAAATACACGTATTCAAGGTAGAACAGTAAACAGAACAACAGGGTAACCAATCTGGGTGTGGGGCTAAAGTTATGGGGTAAGGACAAAGGTCTGCTTCAGGAGCAGAAGTGGGGGGCTGGCATTGTTGGTGATTGCACCGTAGATTAAATTGGCGGCTAAGAGCTGGGAGGACCACCCCACCATAAGGGATTTAGTTGTGGAAGTGATCCCAGTCAAATATAAAAAGGAAAGGGCGGAGAATCAGCTGAAAAGAGATCTGCAAAAAAAGAACATTATACATTTTGTAACCAAACATGTATAGTAGTTAGAGATACAAACACTTAGCAGGAAACACATCAACCATTGTCCTGTCTACGTTCAGATGTCAGATAAGCCTGCACTGCAGCAGAAGAGTGGAAGATCTTAGGACCATAGGGAGTCTGCAACTTGAGCTTAGCCGGGTATAACAGGGCAAAGTGGCGACCCTTTTCATGGAAGAGAGAGCAGAGTGGCGAGAAGTCTTTGCGCCTTCTGGTCACCTCCACAGAGAAATCCTGGAAGAGTAAGAGGCGTTGATATTTTATCTCCTTTGC
The DNA here is from genome assembly GCF_027579735.1 of Bombina bombina. Classification (NCBI taxonomy): domain Eukaryota; kingdom Metazoa; phylum Chordata; class Amphibia; order Anura; family Bombinatoridae; genus Bombina; species Bombina bombina. The sequence goes on along the minus strand of NC_069503.1, from coordinate 292,046,506 downwards.
CGCCCTGTATGCTCTCAGTATGGCCACCTTGTCCTGATAATTCAGGCATCTGAAGATTACTTGACTGGGTTTTTCTTTAGAATTATCCAGGTGTCTGTCAGGGCCAATGCGGTGCGCCCTCTCAATGTCCAGAGGTATAAAGTCCTTAGGCATACCAAGGAGTGTGGGAAGAGTAGAGGTTGTAAAATCAAGCAGATCTTTATCCTTAACAGATTCTGGTATTCCTACTATTCTGAGGTTGTTTTCGCCTGCTGCGATTCTCTAAGTCTTCGACTTTCTCCTGCAAATATTGGTTCTGATTCAGAAGATTCTTTAAAAAGATCTCAGATTCCTGTTGCCTGTCTTCAACCCCAGAAATTCTCTGCTCCGCATTTGCAAGGCGGGTAGAAAACATCCTGACCTCGCTAGTTAGTGTTTCCACCCCGGCCTGCAAAGTGTCCATCTTGGGCAAGAAAAAAGCCTTTAATTCATGCAGCAGAGTATTATTGTTATGATCTCCTGAAGGGCCTCCTTCCCCTTCTAACTGGGAGGTTTGAGCATGATTTTCAGCGGCTTGTTTGTGCCTTTTCTTTTGCGTTTTAGATCTGCAGCTCATGTTGGCAGGCCCAGGCTGGGATAGCCTCTGAAAATATTCGTCAACTTTCATATAATATATTGCAAAGAGGCAGTATAAGTAGCATGCAATCAGCGGCAACAGAGTAACTCAGAGCCAGGTGCCCTGTACAAAGTTGAGCAATGAAATGGCCTCCTGAAAAATCTGGTGTTTAGTGATTGTGGAGCAGGCGTGGTGTTAGGATCAAGCTTCTAGAAAAGTGCAGCTAGGCCACTAAAGAGATAGATTACTGTTGCAAGTCTAAGTCAGCCATGTGTGTATCCAAGTAGCAGAGAAAATAAAAGCAGCCGTGGTCAATCACCTTCCTTCCTTCCCTCTGCAGCCATGCAAGAAACAGGGTGTATAATGGTGTAATAATGTAAGGGTGGTAGTATTAGGTCTTAAACAGGTATGGCAGGCGTATCACCCCTAACGTGTGCAAACCAAATTGATGGCAGGGTAAGCAAGCAAAAACAGAGTCATTTACACCACTCACACCACGTCTGGCTGCTCCTTCGTTTGCCTAATTGTTAGTCTCTATCTGCTCTAAGCAGCTTATAGGAGTGTCTAAGAAGAATCCTGTAGGGGTTGTGCAGTTACTCACTCACTTTAGTCTCTGGTCCCATGGGCCGTGAATCATGGGGCTAAAGTTTTCCTCACAGGCTTCCTCACCTTCCTCAAAGCGCCCAGTGCCGTCTGTGGTCACAAGGAGCACCAACAGTGCTGCTAGCGGATGTTGTACCTTCAGCCTTACAGCGTTAATCTGCAGGGGGGGATGACTGGGGCCTGAGCCTGTAGAGAGGAGCTCCGGAGCTGCTGCCAAGATGGCGCCCGTTCGCGCCTTTACTTTTTTTGTGATCTGTCCTCCCGGGGACCAGGACCAGATGGCGGGTCCTGCTCGTGTGGGTGATCAGCCGAGGCAATCTTGAGTGTGAGCCTGGCAAGATAGAAGTTGCGGGGGGGGGGGGGGAATAGCAGTAAAGGTGCCAGTTTGAGCTAAGAAAATGCTGAGCTCTTCTGCTGCTCCCCGGTGGCCCCGCCCACCGGAAGTCCGTCATTTATACTTTTATTCAAGTTTGTAAACCAGTTACTCGGTGTATCTACCACAAGGTGTGGAGGACCTACTTATTCTGGTGTGAAGAGCGTGGTTTCTTCTGGCACAGAGTTAAGTTTCCCAGTATCTTATCTTTTCTCCAGGATGGGCTGGAGAAGGACCTTTCTGCTAGTTCCCTGAGGGGACAGATTTCGGCCCTGACGTTTTTTTTTTATGCACAAGAGACTGGTTTAGCTTCCAGACCTGCAGTCCTTTGTTAAGGCTCTGATTAAGATCTCTGTTTAGATCTGGGGATCCTCTTTGGAGCCTAAATCTTGTTCTTCGTGTTTTCCATTAGGTTCCGTTTGAGCCTCTGCATTCCATTGACATTAAATTGTTATCTTGGAAGGTTGTCTTTTTATTGGCTATTGCCTCTGCACGCAGAGTTTCTGAGAACTCTGCTTTGCAAAGTTTTACGTACTAAATTAGTTTTCCTTCCTTGTGTCCTAATCCTTCTTCATCAAAGGAACGCTTACTTCACAATTGCATAATGGGGAGAAGGCTACTTCTACTTCCCTGTCATTTTGGTTAAGGAGTGTCATCCGCTTAGTTTACGAGACAGCGGGACATTGTCGTCCTGAGAGAATAACGGCTCATTCCACTAGAGCAGTGGCTTCCTCTTGGGCCTTTAAAAACGTGGCCTCTGGATCAGATTTGCAAGGCGGCTACCTGGTCCTCCTTACATACTTTTTCAAAATTTTACAAGTTTGATGTTTTTGCTTCGGCTGAAGCAGCTTTCGGGAGAAATGTTTTGCAGGCTGTGGTGCCCTCAGAATAGTGTCCGCCTCTTCCTTTTTGTTCTTCCGTTATTCATTCAGTGTCCTTGGAGCTTGAGTATAGTTTTCCCAACAATAAGGAATGAAGCCGTGGACTCTCCCTATCTTAGGAAGGAAAACAAAATGTATGCTTACCAGATAAATTCCTTTCCTCCCGGATAGGGAGAGTCCACTGCCCATTTTTTCTTGTCTATGAGCTGTCCCCTATTATTTATTTTATTCTTACACCATTTATACCCTAATGTTTCTCCTACTTTTCCTTGTTCCCTCGGCAGAATGACTGGGGTAATGAGGAAGTGGGAGGGAAAGGAATTTATCTGGTAAGCATAAATAGTTTTTTCTAAAAAAATAAAATAAAAATGGAACCCTAATAAGGTCTGCTGGCCCTCAAGTTCCTCCTCCTACAGCAATTTTATTTATATGTCTCCTGCAGGACTTATGGCTGGGATGTAGCAACTAGCAAGCTTTGATATTGTCATACGATTTTGACTATTGCACTATAATTAATATGGAATGCAGACATGCCATATCATTTCTTTTACATAGTCTGTGAAGTTTTCCCCTGCCTTAATGTGTGTGAATTGGTAGGTGACGTGAGTAATAAAATTCATTCCATTGAAAGTTTTCATGCTCTTTTTTTTCGTTTGTTTTGTTTTTTAATGACAGGCAACTTTTGTTGTAGTTTTGTTAGCGGAACCAGTAGTATAAAATACCAGAAAATTCCTTCCAATGTATAGAAAGTTATTTAAACCATTATTACTAAGCACTGTTTTGGAAATGCATTATGTATGTACCATAGGTTTAGTTTCCATTGCTGTAGTAAACTGTGTAAACTGGTGGTAACATAAATCATCGTCATAGACACACACAGTTTACAACAGCAATGGAAACTAGGCCATCGTTTTCTAAATTGAGGAAGTGACCAAAAATTCAGGGTGTTTTTAATTTTAATTTGTATTTTTTAGAGACCACATATTGATAATATGGAAAGAGACCTTTCATAAAATTGATGTTGTGGTCTACTATAATGATTACCCTGAACACGTTTACATGAATATTCCCTTACTATTCTCTTTATGCCACTATCTTTTTTTCTCTTTAAATATCGCTCCCTTCCCTCTTTCTAAATGTATCATTTTAAAAACATTTCCAATTTATTTGTATTATCAAATTTGCTTTGTTCTCTTGGTATCCTTGGTAGGTTGGCTCAGAAGTGTGCACATGTCTAAAGTACTATTTGGCAGCAGTTTAAATGGAACAAAAAAAAAAGTCATGATCCATATAGAGTACAAATTCCAAATGACATTTTATTATCAAATTTACTTCGTTTTCTTGGTATTCTTTGTTGAAAGCAGGTAGGAAGGTGTAGTAGCGTGCCCGTGACTGGAGTAATGTATGGCAGCAGTTTTATAACTAGCTAATACATTTGCAAGAACAGTAGGTGGCAACAGTGTTTCCTGTCATGTACGGCTCCAGAAATGTGCACACTACCTATCTAGATATCTCTATAACTGAAACTAAAATGTTCTTTTGTGATTCAGACAGAACATAGCTTTTTTTAAAAAAGTTACAATTTACTTCTATTATCAAATCTGCTTCATTTCCATGATATGCTGTGTTGAAGAGATACCTAGGTAGGCATCTGGAGAACTACATGGCAGGAAACAGTGCTGCCCTCTAGTGCTCTTGCAAATGGATATCATTCTTGCAAAACTGCTGCCATATAGTGCTCCAGAAAGGCGCCGGCTCCAAAGCTTATATCCCTGCTTTTTAACAAAAGATACCAAGAGAACGAAGAAAAATTAATAATAGATGTAAATTAGAAAATTATTTAAAATTGCATGTTCTCTCTGAATCATAAAATAAACCATTTGTGTTTCATATCCCTTTAAATTGAAAACTTTTATTTTTTAATTTATGTTTTGGTTATCTGTTGTTTTTTGTTCTATGTTTCTTGGTGAAAGGTGCACTAAATATAACCACCCTGTAAGGTGGATTGACTTTCTCCATTTATCCCCATGAGACGTAGGGGATCTTACTAGAGACTGCGATTTTTCAAACTTATAAAGATTGCCTTGGACCCAGCAAAAGACATTGGAAACCTACTGAGAAATATCCTGCATCGGTGATATAGATACAAAGGGGCCGATTTACTAAAGTGAGGACAGACATGATACAATGTAGCATATCATGTCCGCCTCACATGCATTTATCATTGCACAAGCAGTTCTTGTGAACTGCTGGTGCAATACCGCCCCCTGCAGATTCGCGACCGCTAGCAGGGGGTGTCAATCAGTCCGATCGTATAGGATCGGGCTGATTGATGTCCGCAGGCTCAGAGCAGGCAGACAAGTTATGAAGCAGCAGTCTTTACACCGCTGCTTCATAACTGCTGTTTCCGACGGGGCATCAAGCTCCATTTGGAGCTTTATAATTCGGCCCCAAATATGTAAAAGGGAATATTACATACAGTGTACTTTCTATTTATATGCATTAAGTATTGTTATACTACTCTAAATGTTCTAATAAAAAGATTTAAACATAAATTGAATTTCTCCTACATTGGTGTATCCGGTCCACGGCTTCATCCTTACTTGTGGGATATTCTCAATCCCTACAGGAAGTGGCAAAGAGAGCACACAGCAGAGCTGTCCATATAGCTCCCCTCAGGCTCCGCCCCCCCAGTCATTCTCTTTGCCGCTCTAAACAAGTAGCATCTCCACGGGGGTGGTAAAGAGTATGTGGTGTTAGTTGTAGTTTTTATTTCTTCTATCAAGAGTTTGTTATTTTTAAATAGTGCCGGCTTGTACTATTTACTCTACAACAGAAAATGATGAAGATTTCTGTTGAAGAGGAGTATGATTTTAGCACCAGTAACTAAAATGCATTGCTGTTCCCACGCAGGACTTTTGAAACCAGAGAACTTCAGTTGGGGGGAACAGTTTGCAGGCTTAACTGCTTCAGGTATGATCAGTCATTTTTCTAACAAGACCAAGTAATGCTAGAAGACTGTCAGATATCCCTTCTGGGATAGGGAAGCCATTTTCTTAGACTCTGTAACAGAATTAAGGCTTATAGCTAGGGCTCTATGCTGGTTGACACTATTGTGGGCTAAGTCGATTACTTTTTGCATTGTTTGTGTTATGTATAAAGTGTTTTCTTCTGTTAAGTGTGATCAGTCCACGGGTCATCATTACTTCTGGGATATTACTCCTCTCCAACAGGAAGTGCAAGAGGATTCACCCAGCAGAGCTGCATATAGCTCCTCCCCTCTACGTCACTCCCAGTCATTCTCTTGCACCCAACGACTAGATAGGATGTGTGAGAGGACTATGGTGATTATACTTAGTTTTATATCTTCAATCAAAAGTTTGTTATTTTAAAATAGCACCGGAGTGTGTTATTATCTCTCTGGCAGAGTTTGAAGAAGAATCTACCAGAGTTTTTGTTATGATTTTAGCCGGAGTAGTTAAGATCATATTGCTGTTTCTCGGCCATCTGAGGAGAGGTAAACTTCAGATCAGGGGACAGCGGGCAGATGAATCTGCATAGAGGTATGTAGCAGTTTTTATTTTCTGACAATGGAATTGATGAGAAAATCCTGCCATACCGATATAATGTCATGTATGTATACTTTACACTTCAGTATTCTGGGGAATGGTACTTCACTAGAATTACACTGATGAGAAATACATAAAGCTGTTTAATAACTAGAGATTATGTTTAACGTTTTTGCTGGAATGTAAAATCGTTTTCATTTACTGAGGTACTGAGTGAATAAATGTTTGGGCACTATTTTTCCACTTGGCAGTTTGCTTAATCTGTTTTCTGACAGTTTCTGTTCTCCCTCACTGCTGTGTGTGAGGGGGAGGGGCCGTTTTTTGGCGCTTTTACTACGCATCAAATATTTCAGTCAGCAACTCATTGTATTCCCTGCATGATCCGGTTCATCTCTACAGAGCTCAGGGGTCTTCAAAACTTATTTTGAGGGAGGTAATTTCTCTCAGCAGAGCTGTGAGAATTATAGTTTGACTGAGATAAAAAACGTTTATTCTGTAATTTGTTTCCTGCTTTCAGAATTTGTTATCTTTGCTAATGGGATTAAACCTTTGCTAAAGTTGTGTTGTTTACAAGGATTGAGGCTATAACTGTTTCAATTTATTAATTTTCAACTGTCATAGATCTTCTGTGCTTCTTAAAGGCACAGTACGTTTTAATATTATTCTAATTGAATTGTATTTCCAAGTTGCAAGTTTATTTGCTAGTGTGTTAAACATGTCTGATTCAGAGGATGATACCTGTGTCATTTGTTGCAATGCCAAAGTGGAGCCCAATAGAAATTTATGTACTAACTGTATTGATGCTACTTTAAATAAAAGTCAATCTGTACAAATTGAACAAATTTCACCAAACAACGAGGGGAGAGTTATGCCGACTAACTCGCCTCACGTGTCAGTACCTACATCTCCCGCTCAGAGGGAGGTGCGTGATATTGTAGCGCCGAGTACATCTGGGCGGCCATTACAAATCACATTACAGGATATGGCTACTGTTATGACTGAGGTTTTGGCTAAATTACCAGAACTAAGAGGTAAGCGTGATCACTCTGGGGTGAGAACAGAGTGCGCTGATAATATTAGGGCCATGTCAGACACTGCGTCACAGGTGGCAGAACATGAGGACGGAGAACTTCATTCTGTGGGTGACGGTTCTGATCCAAACAGACTGGATTCAGATATTTCAAATTTTAAATTTAAACTGGAAAACCTCCGTGTATTACTAGGGGAGGTGTTAGCGGCTCTGAATGATTGTAACACAGTTGCAATACCAGAGAAAATGTGTAGGTTGGATAAATATTTTGCGGTACCGGCGAGTACTGAGGTTTTTCCTATACCTAAGAGACTTACTGAAATTGTTACTAAGGAGTGGGATAGACCCGGTGTGCCGTTCTCACCCCCTCCGATATTTAGAAAAATGTTTCCAATAGACGCCACCACAAGGGACTTATGGCAAACGGTCCCTAAGGTGGAGGGAGCAGTTTCTACCTTAGCTAAGCGTACCACTATCCCGGTGGAGGATAGCTGTGCCTTTTCAGATCCAATGGATAAAAAGTTAGAGGGTTACCTTAAGAAAATGTTTGTTCAACAAGGTTTTATATTGCAACCCCTTGCATGCATTGCGCCGATTACGGCTGCAGCGGCATTCTGGATTGAGTCTCTGGAAGAGAACATTGGTTCAGCTACTCTGGACGACATTACGGACAGGCTTAGAGTCCTTAAACTAGCTAATTCATTCATTTCGGAGGCCGTAGTACATCTTACTAAACTTACGGCGAAGAATTCAGGATTCGCCATTCAGGCACGCAGGGCGCTGTGGCTAAAATCCTGGTCAGCTGATGTTACTTCTAAGTCTAAATTGCTTAATATACCTTTCAAAGGGCAGACCTTATTCGGGCCCGGGTTGAAAGAAATTATCGCTGACATTACAGGAGGTAAAGGCCATGCCCTGCCTCAGGACAAAGCCAAAGCCAAGACTAGACAGTCTAATTTTCGTTCCTTTCGTAATTTCAAAGCAGGAGCAGCATCAACTTCCTCTGCACCAAAACAGGAAGGAGCTGTTGCTCGCTACAGACAAGGCTGGAAACCTAACCAGTCCTGGAACAAGGGCAAGCAGACTAGGAAACCTGCTGCTGCCCCTAAAACAGCATGAATTGAGGGCCCCCGATCCGGGATCGGATCTAGTGGGGGGCAGACTTTCTCTCTTCGCCCAGGCTTGGGCAAGAGATGTTCAGGATCCCTGGGCGCTAGAGATAATATCTCAGGGATACCTTCTGGACTTCAAATACTCTCCTCCAAGAGAGAGATTTCATCTGTCAAGATTGTCAACAATCCAGACAAAGAAAGAGGCGTTTCTACGCTGCGTACAAGAGCTCTTGTTAATGGGAGTAATCCATCCAGTTCCACGATCGGAACAGGGACAGGGGTTTTACTCAAATCTGTTTGTGGTTCCCAAAAAAGAGGGAACTTTCAGACCAATCCTGGACTTAAAGATCCTAAACAAATTCCTAAGAGTTCCATCGTTCAAAATGGAGACTATTCGGACAATTTTACCTATGATCCAAGAGGGTCAGTACATGACCACTGTAGATTTAAAAGATGCTTACCTTCACATACCGATTCACAAAGATCATTATCGGTACCTAAGGTTTGCCTTCCTAGACAGGCATTACCAGTTTGTGGCTCTTCCATTCGGATTGGCTACAGCTCCAAGAATCTTCACAAAGGTTCTGGGTGCTCTTCTGGCGGTACTAAGACCGCGGGGAATCTCGGTAGCTCCATACCTAGACGACATTCTGATACAAGCTTCAAGCTTTCAAACTGCCAAGTCTCATACAGAGTTAGTGCTGGCATTTCTAAGGTCACATGGATGGAAGGTGAACGAAAAGAAAAGTTCACTCGTTCCACTCACAAGAGTTCCCTTCCTGGGGACTCTTATAGATTCTGTAAAAATGAAGATTTACCTGACAGAGGACAGGCTAACAAGACTTCAAAGTGCTTGCCGCACCCTTCATTCCATTCAACACCCGTCAGTGGCTCAATGCATGGAGGTAATCGGCTTAATGGTAGCGGCAATGGACATAGTACCCTTTGCACGCTTACACCTCAGACCACTGCAACTGTGCATGCTAAGTCAGTGGAATGGGGATTACTCAGACTTATCCCCTTCTCTGAATCTGGATCAAGAGACCAGAAATTCTCTTCTATGGTGGCTTTCTCGGCCACATCTGTCCAGGGGGATGCCTTTCAGCAGACCAGACTGGACAATTGTAACAACAGACGCCAGCCTTCTAGGTTGGGGTGCCGTCTGGAATTCCCTGAAGGCTCAGGGACAATGGAGTCAGGAGGAGAGTCTCCTGCCAATAAACATTCTGGAATTGAGAGCAGTTCTCAATGCCCTCCTGGCTTGGCCCCAGTTGAAAACTCGGGGGTTCATCAGGTTTCAGTCGGACAACATCACGACTGTAGCTTACATCAACCATCAGGGAGGGACAAGAAGCTCCCTAGCTATGATGGAAGTATCAAAGATAATTCGCTGGGCAGAGTCTCACTCTTGCCACCTGTCAGCAATCCACATCCCGGGAGTGGAGAACTGGGAGGCGGATTTCTTAAGTCGTCAGACTTTTCATCCGGGGGAGTGGGAACTTCATCCGGAGGTCTTTGCCCAAATACTTCGATGTTGGGGCAAACCAGAGATAGATCTCATGGCGTCTCGACAGAACGCCAAGCTTCCTCGTTACGGGTCCAGATCCAGGGATCCAGGAGCAGTCCTGATAGATGCTCTGACAGCACCTTGGGACTTCAGGATGGCTTACGTGTTTCCACCCTTCCCGTTGCTTCCTCGATTGATTGCCAGAATCAAACAAGAGAGAGCATCAGTGATTCTAATAGCACCTGCGTGGCCACGCAGGACTTGGTATGCAGACCTGGTGGACATGTCATCCTGTCCACCTTGGTCTCTACCTCTGAAACAGGACCTTCTGATACAGGGTCCCATCAAACATCAAAATCTAACTTCTCTGAAGCTGACTGCTTGGAAATTGAACGCTTGATTTTATCAAGACGTGGGTTTTCTGAGTCAGTTATTGATACCTTAATACAGGCTAGGAAACCTGTTACCAGAAAGATTTACCATAAGATATGGCGTAAATACCTATATTGGTGTGAATCCAAAGGTTACTCTTGGAGTAAGGTTAGGATTCCTAGGATATTGTCTTTTCTACAAGAAGGTTTAGAAAAGGGTTTATCTGCTAGTTCATTAAAGGGACAGATCTCAGCTCTGTCCATTCTGTTACACAAACGTCTGTCAGAAGTTCCTGACGTCCAGGCTTTTTGTCAGGCTTTGGCCAGGATTAAGCCTGTGTTTAAAACTGTTGCTCCACCATGGAGTTTAAACCTTGTTCTTAATGTTTTACAGGGCGTTCCGTTTGAACCCCTTCACTCCATTGATATAAAGTTGTTATCTTGGAAAGTTCTATTTTTAATGGCTATTTCCTCGGCTCGAAGAGTCTCTGAATTATCAGCCTTACATTGTGATTCTCCTTATTTGATTTTTCATTCGGATAAGGTAGTCCTGCGTACTAAACCTGGGTTCTTACCTAAGGTAGTTACTAACAGGAATATCAATCAAGAGATTGTTGTTCCTTCTTTATGCCCAAATCCTTCTTCAAAGAAGGAACGTCTACTGCACAACCTGGATGTAGTCCGTGCTCTAAAATTTTACTTACAGGCAACTAAGGAATTTCGACAAACGTCTTCTCTGTTTGTCATTTACTCTGGGCAGAGGAGAGGTCAAAAAGCTTCCGCTACCTCTCTTTCTTTTTGGCTTCGTAGCATAATTCGTTTAGCTTATGAGACTGCTGGACAGCAGCCTCCTGAAAGAATTACAGCTCATTCTACTAGAGCTGTGGCTTCCACTTGGGCCTTCAAGAATGAGGCCTCTGTTGAACAGATTTGCAAGGCTGCAACTTGGTCTTCGCTTCATACTTTTTCCAAATTTTCCAAATTTGACACTTTTGCTTCATCGGAGGCTATTTTTGGGAGAAAGGTTCTTCAGGCAGTGGTTCCTTCTGTATAAAGAGCCTGCCTATCCCTCCCGTCATCCGTGTACTTTTGCTTTGGTATTGGTATCCCAGAAGTAATGATGACCCGTGGACTGATCACACTTACCAGAAGAAAACATAATTTATGCTTACCTGATAAATTCCTTTCTTCTGTAGTGTGATCAGTCCACGGCCCGCCCTGTTTTTAAGGCAGGTAAATATTTTTTAATTTATACTCCAGTCACCACTTCACCCTTGGCTTTTCCTTTCTCGTTGGTCCTTGGTCGAATGACTGGGAGTGACGTAGAGGGGAGGAGCTATATGCAGCTCTGCTGGGTGAATCCTCTTGCACTTCCTGTTGGGGAGGAGTAATATCCCAGAAGTAATGATGACCCGTGGACTGATCACACTACAGAAGAAAGGAATTTATCAGGTAAGCATAAATTATGTTTTTCAAACTTGGAAACACTTATGGGGATTTATTTTGCACCTGGCAGTTGTTTAAACACCTAATCTAGTCAGAAAGGCCCCTTCACTCTGGAATGCAGAGGAAGGAAGCCTCATTTTCGCGCCTCAATTGCGCAGTTACTTTTCCCTAGGCAGTTCATGCAGCTTCACGTGGGGAGTCCAGAAGCTTCAGAAAGGACTTCAGAGAGGCTTATTTCTTACTTGAATAACCCCTAAGTAAGGTAAACGCCACAGTAGAGACTGTGGCATGGGACTGTAGTGTTTTTAACCGGTTAATTGCTGTTATAGCTCCGGTCTGGGCATTTAAGGGTTAATTTGTTTGAAAATTGGTGTGCAATCTTGTCAAAGCTTTAAGACACCGTGGTGAAAATTTCATAAAGATCGGATGTTTCTTTGATGTTTTCCTGATGTTTCAGTAATAAAGTGTGCACTTTTATTATTTAAAGAGACAGTAACGGTTTTGTCAAAAATAATATTTATTGCATTAAAGTTCTGCCTAAGTCTGTCTAACATGTCTGAGCCTTCAGATAGCCTATGTTCTGTGTGTTTAGAGGCCAAGGTGGTTCCCCCATTAAACTTATGTGTGAAGTGTGCCATAGCGTCCAAACAGATTAAGGACAGTACTGTCACATTTAAAAATGTAGCCCAAGATGATTCTTTAACTGAAGGTAGTGGGGATAGCTCGCTATCCTCTCCTTCTGTGTCAACACCAGCTTGGCCCGCGCAAGCGATACCTAGTACATATAGCGCTCCAATGGCTGTTACTATGCATCAATTAGCAGCAGTAATGGATAATTCTCTAGCAGCTTTTTTATCCAAACTGCCAGCTTTTCCTAGAAAACGTGATTGCTCAGTTTTAAATACAGAAAATGAGCAAGCAGACGCAGAGGATAACTTATCTGTTGTGCCCTCACATCAATCTGAGTTGGCGGTGAGGGAGGGCCTGTCTGAGGGGGAAATTTCTGACACAGGAAAAAATTCTCAGCAGGCAGAGCCTGATACCATAGCATTTGAATTCAAGCTAGAACATCTCCGCGCCCTACTTAAGGAGGTCCTAGCTACACTTGATGATTGTGACCCTTTGGTGATTCCAGAGAAATTGTGCAAAATGGACAAGTTTTTAGAGGTCCCAGTGCACACTGATGCGTTTCCGATACCCAAGAGGGTGGCGGATATAGTGAATAAGGAGTGGGAGAAGCCAGGTGTGCCTTTTGTTCCCCCTCCTATATTTAAGAAAATGTTCCCCATTGTTGACCCCAGAAGGGACGCGTGGCAGACGGTCCGTAAGGTAGAGGGGGCAGTTTCAACGTTAGCTAAGCGCACGACTATACCAATAGAAGACAGTTGCGCTTTCAAAGATCCTATGGATAAAAAATTAGAAGGGTTGCTTAAGAAAATTTTTGTTCAGCAAGGTTTCCTTCTTCAACCAATTTCTTGCATTATTCCTGTCACCACGGCAGCGTCTTTTTGGTTCGACGAACTAGAAAATTCGCTCCAGAAGGAGACTCCTTATGATGAAGTCATGGACAGAATTCACGCATTGAAGTTGGCTAATTCCTTTATATTAGATGCCGCTTTTCAATTAGATAAATTAGCTGCGAAAAATTCGGGTTTTGCAATAGTGGCGCGCAGAGCGCTTTGGCTAAAATCTTGGTCGGCGGACGTGTCGTCCAAAACAAAATTGCTTAATATTCCTTTCAAGGGTAAGACCCTATTCGGGCCAGAGTTGAAAGAGATTATTTCAGACATCACTGGGGGAAAGGGCCATGCCCTTCCACAGGATAGACCTTTCAAAGCTAAAAATAAGTCTAATTTCTCTTGTTAAGTGTATCCAGTCCACGGATCATCCATTACTTGTGGGATATTCTCCTTCCCAACAGGAAGTTGCAAGAGGATCACCCACAGCAGAGCTGCTATATAGCTCTTCCCCCAGCTGTCATATCCAGTCATTCTCTTGCAAGCCTCAACCAAGATGGAGGTCGTAAGAGGAGTGTGGTGTTTTATACTTAGTTTATTCTTCAATCAAAAGTTTGTTATTTTTAAATGGTGCCGAAATGTACTGTTTATCTCAGGCAGTATTTAGTAGAAGAATCTGCCTGCGTTTTTTTCTATGATCTTAGCAGAAGTAACTAAGATCCATGACTGTTCTCACATATTCTGAGGAGTGAGGTAACTTCAGAGAGGGAATGGCGTGCAGGTTTTCCTGCAATAAGGTATGTGCAGTTAAAATATTTTTCTAGGCATGGAATTTGCTAGAAAATGCTGCTGATACCGAACTAATGTAAGTAAAGCCTTAAATGCAGTGAGAGCGACTGGTATCAGGCTTATTAATAGAGATACATACTCTTATAAAAATGTAATATAAAACTTTTGCTGGCATGTTTAATCGTTTTTATATGTATTTGGTGATAAAACTTATTGGGGCCTAGTTTTTTTCCACATGGCTGGCTTGAATTTTGCCTAGAAACAGTTTCCTTAGGCTTTCCACTGTTGTAATATGAGTGGGAGGGGCCTATTTTGCCGTTTTTTTGCACAGCAAAAATTACAGACACAGACATCCAGCTTCTTCCTGCATGATCCAGGATATCTCTGGAGGGCTCAAAAGGCTTCAAAGTCGTTTTTGAGGGAGGTAAAAAGCCACAGTAGGGCTGTGGCAGTTGTTGTGACTGTTTGAAAAAACGTTTTTGTCATTTATTATTCCGTTTTGGGTATTAAGGGGTTAATCATCCATTTGCAAGTGGGTGCAATGCTCTGCTAACTTGTTACATACACTGTAAAAATTTCGTTAGTGTAACTGCCTTTTTTCACTGTTATTTCAAAATTTGTGTTTCTTAAAGGTGCAGTAACGTTTTTTATATTGCTTGTAAACCTGTTTAAAGTGTTTTCCAAGCTTGCTAGTCTCATTGCTAGTCTGTTTAAACATGTCTGACACAGAGGAAACTACTTGTTCATTATGTTTGAAAGCCATGGTGGAGCCCCATAGGAGAATGTGTACTAAATGTATTGATTTCACATTAAACAGTAAAGATCAGTCTTTAAATGTAAAAGAAATATCACCAGAAGATTCTGACGAGGGGGAAGTTATGCCGACTAACTCTCCCCACGTGTCAGACCCTTCGCCTCCCGCTCAGGGGATGCACGCTAATATGGCGCCAATTACATCAGGGACGCCCATAGCGATTACCTTGCAGGACATGGCTGCAATCATGAATAATACCCTGTCAGAGGTATTATCCAGGTTGCCTGAATTAAGAGGCAAGCGCAATTGCTCTGGGGTTAGGAGAAATACAGAGCGCGCAGATGCTGTAAGGGCCATGTCTGATACTGCGTCACAATATGCAGATCATGAGGACGGAGAGCTTCAGTCTGTGGGTGACATCTCTGATTCGGGGAAACCTGATTCAGAGATTTCTAATTTTAAATTTAAGCTTGAGAACCTCCGTGTGTTGCTTGGGGAGGTATTAGCTGCTCTGAATGACTGTAACACAGTTGCAGTACCAGAGAAATTGTGTAGGCTGGATAAATACTATGCAGTGCCGGTGTGTACTGATGTTTTTCCTATACCTAAAAGGCTTACAGAAATTATTAGCAAGGAGTGGGATAGACCGGGTGTGCCTTTTTCCCCACCTCCTATATTTAGAAAAATGTTTCCAATAGACGCCACTACACGGGACTTATGGCAGACGGTCCCTAAGGTGGAGGGAGCAGTTTCTACTTTAGCAAAGCGTACTACTATCCCGGTTGAGGACAGTTGTGCTTTTTCAGATCCAATGGATAAAAAATTGGAGGGTTACCTTAAGAAAAATGTCAATAAGGTTTTATTTTACAGCCCCTTGCATGCATTGCGCCTGTCACGGCCGCGGCGGCATTCTGGTTTGAGGCCCTGGAAGAGGCCATCCATACAGTTCCATTGACTGAAATTATTAACAAGCTTAGAACACTTAAGCTAGCTAACTCATTTGTTTCTGATGCCATTGTTCATTTGACTAAACTAACGGCTAAGAATTCAGGATTCGCCATCCAAGCGCGTAGGGCGCTATGGCTTAAATCCGTGTCAGCTGACGTGACTTCGAAGTCTAAATTACTCAACATTCCTTTCAAGGGGCAGACCTTATTCGGGCCTGGTTTGAAGGAAATTATTGCTGACATTACTGGAGGTAAGGGTCACACCCTTCCTCAGGACAGGGCCAAAGCAAAGACCAAACAGTCTAATTTTCGTGCCTTTCGAAATTTCAAGGCAGGTGCAGCATCAACTTCCTCCGCTTCAAAACAAGAGGGAACTTTTGCTCAATCTAAGCAGGCCTGGAAACCTAACCAGTCCTGGAACAAAGGCAAGCAGGCCAGAAAGCCTGCTGCTGCCTCTAAGACAGCATAAAGGAACGGCCCCCTATCCGGCGACGGATCTAGTAGGGGGCAAACTTTCTCTCTTCGCCCAGGCGTGGGCAAGAGATGTTCAGGATCCCTGGGCGTTGGAGATCATATCTCAGAGATATCTTCTGGACTTCAAAGCTTCCCCTCCACAAGGGTGATTTCATATTTCAAGGCTATCTGCAAATCAGATAAAGAAAGAGGCATTCCTACGCTGTGTGCAAGACCTCCTAGTTATGGGAGTGATCCATCCAGTTCCGCGGACGGAACAAGGACAGGGTTTGTATTCAAATCTGTTTGTGGTTCCCAAAAAAGAGGGAACCTTCAGACCAATTTTGGATCTAAAGATCTTAAACATATTCCTCAGAGTTCCATCTTTCAAAATGGAAACTATTCGGACCATCCTACCCATGATCCAAGAAGGTCAGTACATGACCACAGTGGACTTAAAGGATGCCTACCTTCACATACCGATTCACAAAGATCATCATCGGTTTCTAAGGTTTGCCTTTCTAGACAGGCATTACCAATTTGTAGCTCTTCCCTTCGGGTTGGCTACAGCCCCGAGAATCTTTACAAAGGTTCTGGGCTCACTTCTGGCGGTTCTAAGACCGCGAGGCATAGCGGTGGCTCCGTATCTAGACGACATCCTGATACAGGCGTCAAGCTTTCAAGTTGCCAAGTCTCATACAGAGATAGTTCTGGCATTCCTGAGGTCGCACGGGTGGAAAGTGAACGAGGAAAAGAGTTCTCAATCCCCACTCACAAGAGTCTCCTTCTTAGGGACTCTTATAGATTCTGTAGAAATGAAAATTTACCTGACGGAGTCCAGGTTATTAAAACTTCTAAATGCTTGCCGTGTTCTTCACTCCATTCCGCGCCCTTCGGTAGCTCAGTGTATGGAGGCTTAATGGTAGCGGCAATGGACATAGTGCCATTTGCGCTCCTTCATCTCAGACCGCTGCAATTATGCATGCTGAGTCAGTGGAATGGGGATTACACAGATTTGTCCCCTCTGCTAAATCTGGGTCAAGAGACCAGAGAGTCTCTTCTCTGGTGGTTGTCTCGGGTACACCTGTCCAAGGGTATGACCTTTCGCAGGCCAGATTGGACAATTGTAACAACAGATGCCAGCCTTCTAGGTTGGGGTGCAGTCTGGAACTCCCTGAAGGCACAGGGATCGTAGACTTAGGAGGAGAAACTCCTTCCAATAAATATTCTGGAGTTAAGAGCGATATTCAATGCTCTTCTGGCTTGGCCTCAGTTAGCAACACTGAGGTTCATCAGATTTCAGTCGAACAACATCACGACTGTGGCTTACATCAACCATCAAGGGGGAACCAGGAGTTCCCTAGCGATGTTAGAAGTCTCAAAAATAATTCGCTGGGCAGAGTACCACTCTTGCCACCTGTCAGCAATCCATATCCCAGGCGTGGAGAACTGGGAGGCGGATTTTCTAAGTCGTCAGACTTTCCATCCGGGGGAGTGGGAACTCCATCCGGAGGTGTTTGCTCAATTGATTCATCGTTGGGGCAAACCAGAGTTGGATCTCATGGCGTCTCGCCAGAACGCCAAGCTTCCTTGTTACGGATCCAGGTCCAGGGACCCAGAAGCGACGCTGATAGATGCTCTAGCAGCGACTTGGTTCTTCAACCTGGCTTATGTGTTTCCACCGTTTCCTCTGCTCCCTCGACTGATTGCCAAAATCAAACAGGAGAGAGCATCAGTGATTCTGGTAGCGCCTGCGTGGCCACGCAGGACTTGGTATGCAGACCTAGTGGACATGTCATCCTTTCCACCATGGACTCTGCCTCTAAGACAGGACCTTCTGATACAAGGTCCTTTCAATCATCCAAATCTAATTTCTCTGAGACTGACTGCATGGAGATTGAACGCTTGATTCTATCAAAGCGTGGCTTCTCCGAGTCAGTCATTGATACTTTAATACAGGCACGAAAGCCTGTTACCAGGAAAATCTACCACAAGATATGGAGTAAATATCTTTATTGGTGTGAATCCAAGAATTACTCATGGAGTAAGGTTAGGATTCCTAGAATATTGTCCTTTCTCCAAGAGGGCTTGGACAAAGGATTATCAGCTAGTTCCTTAAAGGGACAGATTTCTGCTCTGTCTATTCCTTTGCACAAGCGTCTGGCAGAGGTTCCAGACGTCCAGGCATTTTGCCAGGCTTTGGTTAGAATTAAGCCTGTGTTTAAACCTGTTGCTCCCCCGTGGAGCTTAAACTTGGTTCTTAAGTTTCTTCAAGGAGTTCTGTTTCAACCCCTTCATTCCATTGATATTAAACTTTTATCTTGGAAAGTTCTGTTTTTGATGGCTATTTCCTCGGCTCGGAGAGTCTCTGAGCTATCTGCCTTACATTGTGATTCTCCTTTTCTGATTTTTCATGCAGATAAGGTAGTTCTGCATACCAAACCTGGGTTTTTACCTGAGGTGGTTTCTAACAAGAATATCAATTAAGAGATTGTTTTTCCATCATTGTGTCCTAATCCTTCTTCAAAGAAGGAACGTCTTTTACATAATCTGGACGTAGTCCGTGCCTTGAAGTTTTACTTACAAGCTACTAAGGATTTTCGTCAAACATCTTCCCTGTTTGTCGTTTACTCTGGACAGAGGAGAGGTAAAAAAACTTCGGCAACCTATCTTTCCTTTTGGCTTCGGAGCGTAATACGCCTAGCCTATGAGACTGCTGGACAGCAGCCCCCTGAAAGGATTACAGCTCATTCTACTAGAGCTGTGGCTTCCACCTGGGCCTTTAAAAATGAGGCCTCTGTTGAACAGATTTGCAAGGCCGCGACTTGGTCTTCGCTTCACACCTTTTCCAAATTTTACAAATTTGATACTTTTGCTTCTTCGGAGGCTGTTTTTGGGAGGAAGGTTCTTCAGGCAGTGGTTCCTTCCGCTTAATCCTGCCTTGTCCCTCCCATCATCCGTGTACTTTAGCTTTGGTATTGGTATCCCACAAGTAATGGATGATCTGTGGACTGGATACACTTAACAAGAGAAAACATAATTTATGCTTACCTGATAAATTTATTTCTCTTGTAGTGTATCCAGTCCACGGCCCGCCCTGTCCTTTTAAGGCAGGTCTAAATTTTAATTAAACTACAGTCACCACTGCACCCTATGGTTTCTCCTTTCTCTGTTTGTTTTCGGTCGAATGACTGGATATGACAACTGGGGGAGGAGCTATATAGCAGCTCTGCTGTGGGTGATCCTCTTGCAACTTCCTGTTGGGAAGGAGAATATCCCACAAGTAATGGATTATCCGTGGACTGGATACACTACAAGAGAAATAAATTTATCAGGTAAGCATAAATTATGTTTTTCGTTCCTTTCGCAATTTCAGCAACGGACCGGCTCCTAGCTCTACAGCCTCTAGACAAGAGGGTAACACATCCCAGCCCAAACCAACATGGAAACCATTGCAAGGCTGGAACAAGGGGAAACAGGCCAAAAAGCCTGCTGCTGCTACCAAGACAGCATGAAGAGATAGCCCCCGATCCGGGACCGGATCTGGTAGGGGGCAGACGTTCTCTCTTTGCTCAGGCTTGGGCAAGAGATGTTCCAGACCCCTGGGCTCTAGAAATTGTCTCTCAGGGGTATCTCCTAGAATTCAAGGACCTTCCTCCAAGGGGAAGGTTTCACATGTCTCGCTTGTCTTTAGACCAGATAAAGAGACGGGCATTCTTACTTTGCGTAGAAGATCTTTCAAAGATGGTAGTGATACACCCAGTTCCAACAGCAGAACAAGGACTGGGTTTTTACTCCAACCTGTTTGTAGTTCCCAAAAAAGAGGGAACGTTCAGACCAATTCTGGATTTAAAGATCCTAAACAAATTCCTCAGAGTTCCATCATTCAAAATGGAAACCATTCGGACAATTTTACCAATGATCCAGGAGGGTCAATACATGACTACAGTGGACTTAAAGGATGCGTATCTGCATATTCCTATCCACAAGGATCACCATCAGTTCCTAAGGTTCGCCTTTCTGGACAAACATTATCAGTTTGTGGCTCTTCCCTTCGGATTGGCCACTGCTCCCAGAATTTTCACAAAGGTGCTGGGGTCCCTTCTATCAGTGCTAAGGCCAAGGGGCATTGCAGTATCACCTTATCTAGACGACATCTTGATTCAAGCGTCGTCCTTTCACAAAGCAAAGGCTCATACGGATATTGTTCTAGCCTTTCTCAGGTCTCACGGGTGGAAGGTGAACATAGAAAAGAGTTCACTGTCCCCGTCCAAAAGGGTTCCTTTCCTGGGAACAATTATAGACTCAGTGGAAATGAAGATCTTTCTGACGGAAGTCAGAAAATTGAAAGTTTTAAATACTTGTCGAGTTCTGCAATCCATTCCTCAACCCTCCATAGCCCAGTGCATGGAGGTAATAGGTCTAATGGTTGCGGCAATGGACTTGGTTCCATTTGCTCGAATTCACTTAAGACCACTGCAACTGTGCATGCTCAAACAGTGGAATGGGGATTATGCAGATTTGTCTCCCCAAATACAAATGGATTCACTCCTCTGGTGGTTGTCTCTGAATCACCTGTCTCAGGGAATGAGCTTCCGCAGACCAGAGTGGATCATCGTCACGACCGATGCCAGCCTCTTAGGCTGGGGTGCGGTCTGGGAATCCCTGAAAGCTCAGGGTCTTTGGCCTCGGGAAGAATCTCTTCTTCCGATAAATATCTTGGAATTGAGAGCGATATTCAATGCGCTCCAAGCATGGCCTCACTTAGCGGAGGCCAAATTCATCAGATTTCAGTCGGACAACATGACGACTGTGGCGTACATCAATCATCAGGGAGGAACAAAGAGTTCCCTGGCGATGAGGGAGATATCCAGGATCATCAAATGGGCAGAGGATCACTCCTGCCATCTATCAGCTATTCACATCCCAGGAGTAGACAACTGGGAAGAGGATTATCTGAGTCGTCAGACTTTCCATCCGGGGGAGTGGGAACTTCACCCGGAGGTTTTTGCCAAGTTAACTCAACTATGGGGCCTTCCAGATCTGGATCTAATGGCGTCACGTCAGAACTCCAAGGTTCCACGTTACGGGTCCAGGTCCAGGGATCCCAAGGCGACATTGATAGATGCCTTAGTGGCGCCTTGGTCGTTCAATCTGGCTTATGTCTTTCCACCGTTTCCTCTTCTCAACAGGCTAATAGCCAGGATCAAACAGGAGAAGGCTTCGGTAATTCTAATAGCCCCTGCGTGGCCACGCAGGACTTGGTATGCAGACCTGGTGAATATGTCATCGGCTCCACCATGGAAGCTACCTTTAAGGCAGGACCTTCTAGTCCAAGGTCCATTCGAACATCCAAACCTAGTTTCTCTGCAGCTGACTGCTTGGAGATTGAACGCTTGATTCTAGCTAAGCGTGGGTTCTCGGAATCTGTTATAGATACTCTTGTTCAGGCCAGAAAGCCTGTAACCAGGAAAATTTACCATAAGATATGGCAGAAATATCTTGTTGGTGTGAATCCAAGGGTTACTCGTGGAGTAAAATTAGGATTCCCAGGATATTGTCCTTTCTCCAAGAAGGATTGGAGAAAGGATTGTCAGCCAGTTCCTTAAAGGGACAGATATCTGCCTTGTCTATTCTGTTACACAAGCGTCTGGCAGAAGTACCAGATGTTCAAGCGTTTGTACAGGCTTTACTTAGGATCAAACCTGTTTACAGACCTGTGGCTCCTCCATGGAGTCTAAATTTAGTTCTTTCAGTTCTTCAAGGGGTTCCGTTTGAACTTCTACATTCCATAGATATTAAGTTATTATCTTGGAAAGTTTTGTTTTTGGTTGCTATTTCTTCTGCTAGAAGAGTTTCTGAATTGTCTGCTTTGCAGTGTATCTGGTGTTTCATACAGATAAGGTCGTTTTACGTACCAAGCCTGGTTTTCTTCCAAAGGTGGTTTCCAATAGGAATATTAACCAGGAAATAGTTGTTCCTTCTCTGTGTCCTAATCCAGTTTTAAAAAAGGAACGTCTGTTACACAATCTAGATGTGGTTCGTGCTTTAAAATTCTATCTAGAAGCAACAAAAGATTTCAGACAAACATCATCCTTGTTTGTCGTTTATTCTGGTAAGAGGAGAGGTCAGAAAGCAACTGCTACCTCTCTTTCCTTCTGGCTGAAAAGCATCATCCGATTGGCTTATGAGACTGCTGGACGGCAGCCTCCTGAACAAATTACAGCTCACTCTACTAGAGCTGTGGCTTCCACATGGGCTTTCAAGAACGAGGCTTCTGTTGAACAGATCTGTAAGGCAGCGACGTGGTCTTCACTGCATACATTTGCCAAATTTTACAAACTCAATACTTATGCTTCTTCGGAGGCTATTTTTGGGAGAAAGGTTTTACAAGCAGTGGTGCCTTCCGTTTAGGTTACCTGACTTGTTCCCTCCCTTCATCCGTGTCCTTAAGCTTTGGTATTGGTTCCCACAAGTAAGGATGAAGCCGTGGACCGGATACACCAATGTAGGAGAAAACAGAATTTATGTTTACCTGATAAATTTCTTTCTCCTACGGTGTATCCGGTCCACGGCCCGCCCTGGCATTTAGTCAGGTTTAAATTTTTGTAAACTACAGTCACCACTGCACCCTATGGTTCTCCTAACCGTTGGTTGAATGACTGGGGGGCGGAGCCTGAGGGGAGCTATATGGACAGCTCTGCTGTGTGCTCTCTTTGCCACTTCCTGTAGGGATTGAGAATATCCCACAAGTAAGGATGAAGCCGTGGACCGGATACACCGTAGGAGAAAGAAATTTATCAGGTAAACATAAATTCTGTTTTTTTAAAAAAATGGTATGCTCTGTCTAAATCTCAAAAGAAAAATTTGTGTTTTGCATCCTTTTAACAATAATGCTTTTAATAGTGTTATACATTTGCAAAAGCATTAGGTGAGAAGAGTTTGCACAGACTGCTGTTATACAGTGCTCCAAACACACATACAGCAGCGCTGTCCATGGATACAATTCATTTAAATAAAACAATATATGATTTGTACGAGACAGGACAATATTTACAAACACATACAGGAGAGATTGAGGGCCCTATTCCTGTGGCAACTTACAATCTAGAAGGGTAGGAGGTTGAGAAACAGGAGGTGAGGACTGCAAGATTGGGAAAGATGTTAATACAGAGTTAGATGAGGGAAATGTTAGGTAAGTGAAATTAATTTATTATTGAGTTGGGTGGTAGGCTTCCCTGAACAGAAAAGTCTTCAGGGAACATTGAAAGGAAGAAAGATTAGGGCAATGCCTGACAGCACGAGGGAGAGTGTTCCAGAGGGTAGGTGCTGCACGACAGAAGTCCTGCAGTCTAGCATGAGAGGAGGTGACTCGCAGAGAGGTGCAGCAGATACAGAGCGACGGGAAAGGTGGATCAGCCTGGCAGAGGCATTTAGGATGGATTGAAGCGGGGGAGAGGTGGGAAAGAGGATGCAATGATGCTATAACACCTCAAAACAATAAAACCACTATTAGGGCATGCTGAGCACTTGCAGTCCCCAGCTGAAATGTATCATTCGAAAGCTGGTCTCCTGTGTTTCTCATCGGGCTCCCAGGAGAATAAAAAAAACTCTAAAAAATGTTTTTTTGACTCAAGCAGGCAGGTTTATTTTATATATATATATATATATATATATATATATATATATATATATATATATATATATATATATATATATATATATATATATATATATATAGTCATGGCCAAATATATTGGCACCCCTGCATTTCTGTCAGATAATACACCACTTCACCCAGGAAATTGTTGCAATTACAAGTGTTTAGGCATTCTCATGTTTATTTCTTTTGTTTGTATTGGTATGAGACAAAAAAAGTGGAGAAAAAAAAAGCCAAATCTGACACATTCCACGCAAAACTCCAAGAATGGACTGGACAAAATTATTGGCACCCTCAATTTAATATTTGGTAGCACACCCCTTGGAATAAATAACTGAAATCAGTCGCTTCCTGTAACCATCAATGAGTATCTTACACCTCTCTACTGGAACTTTGGACCACTCTTCTTTCGCCAACTGCTTCAGGTCTCTCAGATTGGAAGGGTTTCTTTTCCCAACTGCTGTTTTGAGATCTCTCCACAGGTGCACTATGGGATTGAGATCTGGACTCATTGCTGGCCAGTTCAGTACTCTCCAGCGCTTTGTCTTAAACCATTTCTGGGTGATTTTTGATATGTGCTTTGGGTCATTGTTCTGCTGTAACACCCATGACATCTGATGGACACCCAACTTTCTAACACAGGCCCTATATTGCACCGCATAATTATTTGGTAGTCTTCAGATTTCATAATGTCATGCACACAGTCAAGACATCCAGTGCTTAAAGCAACAAAGCAACCCCAAAACATCAGTGAACCTCCACCATGTTTGACTGTATGGACTGTATTCTTTTATTTAAAAGCCTCATTTCTTTTTCTGAAAACAGTAGAATGATGGGCTTTACCAAAAATCTGTTATTTTGTTTTGTCTGCCCATAGCACATTCTCCCAAAAGGATTTTGGCTTCCTCAGGAAAGTTTTGGCAAACTCCAATCTGGCTTTTTTTTATGTTTCAAAGACCGCTGCTCCATAACCTGTCCCCCTGCTCTGAGCACGTTGACAGACATCGCCGGAAATCAACCTGATCGAGTACGATCGGGTTGATTGACACCCCCTGCTGGCGGCCCATTGGCCGCCAGTCTGCAGGGGGCGGCGGACTTTCATAAATAGGGGCCAATGTATTCAGGTAAGCAGCTGATACGCTTTTTGTATTCAACATAACTGTAGGCACAGTCTTTCTTCTACCTTCACTGCCACTACATCTTGATTACACAGCTTTTTTTATAGCAAATACTGCAGTTTTGACAAGATCACTCAGTATAGGTGGCAGTTTTCGCAGGCAAAAATCAGCTATTTCAAATGATTGTTTCCTTTATCAAGCTTAATGCCCCCCATGGTTAGTTGTATAGGTTACTATCCATGCAAAATTACAAAAATCAAATTGGACACAAAACAGATTTGTTTCTTGTCCCTGCTGCCTTAGATTTAACCTGCCCTGTTTACACAACTTTGCATCAGGTGAGATGGAGATAAATGCTGTCTATACACTTTCCAAATGGACAGCTAATGTATATATTTTAATAATTGTATTAAAATGACTTAGGCCTAGATTTGGAGTTTTGCGGTAGCCGTGAAAACCAGCGTTAGAGGCTCCTAACGCTGGTTTTAGGCTACCGCCGGTATTTGGAGTCAGTCAAAAAGGGTCTAACGCTCACTTTTCAGCCGAGACTTTTCCATACCGCATATCCCCTTACGTCAATTGCGTATCCTATCTTTTCAATGGGATCTTTCTAACTCCTGTATTTAGATTCGTGGCTGAAGTGAGCGTTAGAATTCTTACAACAAAACTCCAGCCGCAGAAAAAAGTCAGTAGTTAAGAGCTTTCTGGGCTAACGCCGGTTCACAAAGCTCTTAACTACTGTGCTCTAAAGTACACTAACACCCATAAACTACCTATGTACCCCTAAACCGAGGTCCCCCCACATCGCCGCCACTCGATTAAATTTTTTTAACCCCTAATCTGCCGACCGCCACCTACGTTATCCTTATGTACCCCTAATCTGCTGCCCCTAACACCGCCGACCCCTATATTATATTTATTAACCCCTAATCTGCCCCCACAACGTTGCCGCCAGCTACCTACACTTATTAACCCCTAATCTGCCGTCCGCACGCCGCCGCCAGCTACATTATAGCTATGTACCCCTAATCTGCTGCCCCTAACACCGCCGACCCCTATATTATATTTATTAACCCCTAATTTGCCCCCCACAACGTCGCCGCCAGCTACCTACACTTATTAACCCCTAATCTGCCGAGCGGATCTCACCGCTACTACAGGGAGTGCAGAATTATTAGGCAAGTTGTATTTTTGAGGATTAATTTTATTATTGAACAACAACCATGTTCTCAATGAACCCAAAAAACTCATTAATATCAAAGCTGAATATTTTTGGAAGTAGTTTTTAATTTGTTTTTAGTTTTAGCTATTTTAGGGGGATATCTGTGTGTGCAGGTGACTATTACTGTGCATAATTATTAGGCAACTTAACAAAAAACAAATATATACCCATTTCAATTATTTATTTTTACCAGTGAAACCAATATAACATCTCAACATTCACAAATATACATTTCTGACATTCAAAAACAAAACAAAAACAAATCAGTGACCAATATAGCCACCTTTCTTTGCAAGGACACTCAAAAGCCTGCCATCCATGGATTCTGTCAGTGTTTTGATCTGTTCACCATCAACATTGCGTGCAGCAGCAACCACAGCCTCCCAGACACTGTTCAGAGAGGTGTACTGTTTTCCCTCCTTGTAAATCTCACATTTGATGATGGACCACAGGTTCTCAATGGGGTTCAGATAAGGTGAACAAGGAGGCCATGTCATTAGATTTTCTTCTTTTATACCCTTTCTTGCCAGCCACTCTGTGGAGTACTTGGACGCGTGTGATGGAGCATTGTCCTGCATGAAAATAATGTTTTTCTTGAAGGATGCAGACTTCTTCCTGTACCACTGCTTGAAGAAGGTGTCTTCCAGAAACTGTCAGTAGGACTGGGAGTTGAGCTTGACTCCATCCTCAACCCGAAAAGGCCCCACAAGCTCATCTTTGATGATACCAGCCCAAACCAGTACTCCACCTCCACCTTGCTGGCGTCTGAGTCGGACTGGAGCTCTCTGCCCTTTACCAATCCAGCCACGGGCCCATCCATCTGGCCCATCAACACTCACTCTCATTTCATCAGTCCATAAAACCTTAGAAAAATCAGTCTTGAGATATTTCTTGGCCCAGTCTTGACGTTTCAGCTTGTGTGTCTTGTTCAGTGGTGGTCGTCTTTCAGCCTTTCTTACCTTGGCCATGTCTCTGAGTATTGCACACCTTGTGCTTTTGGGCACTCCAGTGATGTTGCAGCTCTGAAATATGGCCAAACTGGTGGCAAGTGGCATCTTGGCAGCTGCACGCTTGACTTTTCTCAGTTCATGGGCAGTTATTTTGCGCCTTGGTTTTTCCACACGCTTCTTGCGACCCTGTTGACTATTTTGAATGAAACGCTTGATTGTTCGATGATCACGCTTCAGAAGCTTTGCAATTTTAAGAGTGCTGCATCCCTCTGCAAGATATCTCACTATTTTTGACTTTTCTGAGCCTGTCAAGTCCTTCTTTTGACCCATTTTTTGCCAAAGGAAAGGAAGTTGCCTAATAATTATGCACACCTGATATAGGGTGTTGATGTCATTAGACCACACCCCTTCTCATTACAGAGATGCACATCACCTAATATGCTTAATTGGTAGTAGGCTTTCGAGCCTATACAGCTTGGAGTAAGACAACATGCATAAAGAGGATGATGTGGTCAAAATACTCATTTGCCTAATTATTCTGCACTCCCTGTGTTATTAACCCCTAATCGGCCTCACTCCCGCCTCAATAACCCTATAATAAATAGTATTAACCCCTAATCTGCCCTCCCTAACATCACCGACACCTAACTTCAATTATTAACCCCTAATCTGCCGACCGAATCTCGCCGCTATTCTAATAAATGGATTAACCCCTAAAGCTAAGTCTAACTCTAACACTAACACCCCCCTAAATTAAATATAATTTAAATCTAATGAAATAAATTAACTCTTATTAAATAAATTATTCCTATTTAAAGCTAAATACTTACCTGTAAAATAAATCCTAATATAGCTACAATATAAATTATAATTATATTATAGCTATTTTAGGATTAATATTTATTTTACAGGTAACTTTGTAATTATTTTAACCAGGTACAATAGCTATTAAATAGTTAAGAACTATTTAATAGCTAAAATAGTTAAAATAATTACAAAATTACCTGTAAAATAAATCCTAACCTAAGTTACAATTAAACCTAACACTACACTATCAATAAATTAATTAAATAAAATACCTACAATTACCTACAATTAAACCTAACACTACACTATCAATACATTAATTAAATACAATATCTACAAATAAATACAATTAAATAAACTAAATAAAGTACAAAAAATAAAAAAGAACTAAGTTACAAAAAATAAAAAAATATTTACAAACATAAGAAAAATATTACAAAAATTTTAAACTAATTACACCTACTCTAAGCCCCCTAATAAAATAACAAAGCCCCCCAATATAAAAAATGCCCTACCCTATTCTAAATTACTAAAGTTCAAAGCTCTTTTACCTTACCAGCCCTGAACAGGGCCCTTTGCGGGGCATGCCCCAAAGAATTCAGCTCTTTTGCCTGTAAAAAAACCCATACAATACCCCCCCCCAACATTACAACCCACCACCCACATACCCCTAATCTAACCCAAACCCCCCTTAAATAAACCTAACACTAAGCCCCTGAAGATCTTCCTACCTTGTCTTCACCATGCCAGGTATGACCGTCCGTTCCAGGCTCCGATATCTTCATCTAAGCCCAAGCGGGGCTAGACATCCATCATCCGACGGCTGAAGAATTCCAGAAGAGGCTCCAAAGTCTTCATCCTATCCGGGAAGAAGAGTAGATCCGGACCGGCAACCATCTTCTTCCAAGCGGCATCTTCTATCTTCATCCGATGAGGACCGGCTCCATCTTGAAGACATCCACCGCGGACCCATCTTCTTCCGACGACGACTTCCCGACGAATGACGGTTCCTTTAAGGGACGTCATCCAAGATGGTGTCCCTCGAATTCCGATTGGCTGATAGGATTCTATCAGCCAATCGGAATTAAGGTAGGAAAATTCTGATTGGCTGATGGAATCAGCCAATCAGATTGAGCTCGCAATCTATTGGCTGATCGGAACAGCCAATAGAATGCGAGCTCAATCTGATTGGCTGATTGAATCAGCCAATCGGATTGAACTTGATTCTGATTAGCTGATTCCATCAGCCAATCAGAATTTTCCTACCTTAATTCCGATTGGCTGATAGAATCCTATCAGCCAATCGTAATTCGAGGGACGCCACCTTGGATGACGTTCCTTAAAGGAACCGTCATTCGTCGGGAAGTCGTCGGAAGAAGATGGGTCCGCGGTGGAGGTCTTCAAGATGGAGCCGGTCCTCATCGGATGAAGATAGAAGATGCCGCTTGGAAGAAGATGGTTGCCGGTCCGGATCTACTCTTCTTCCCGGATAGGATGAAGACTTTGGAGCCTCTTCTGGACTTCTTCAGCCGTCGGATGATGGATGTCTAGCCCCCGCTTGGGCTTAGATGAAGATATCGGAGCCTGGAACGGACGGTCATACCTGGCATGGTGAAGACAAGGTAGGAAGATCTTCAGGGGCTTAGTGTTAGGTTTATTTAAGGGGGGTTTGGGTTAGATTAGGGGTATGTGGGTGGTGGGTTGTAATGTTGGGGGGGGGGTATTGTATGGTTTTTTTTACAGGCAAAAGAGCTGAATTCTTTGGGGCATGCCCCGCAAAGGGCCCTGTTCAGGGCTGGTAAGGTAAAAGAGCTTTGAACTTTAGTAATTTAGAATAGGGTAGGGCATTTTTTATTTTGGGGGGCTTTGTTATTTTATTAGGGGGCTTAGAGTAGGTGAAATAAGTTTAAAATTGTTGTAATATTTTTCTTATGTTTGTAAATATTTTTTTATTTTTTGTAACAGTTCTTTTTTATTTTTTGTACTTTAGTTAGTTTATTTAATTGTATTTATTTGTAGATATTGTATTTAATTAATGTATTGATAGTGTAGTGTTAGGTTTAATTGTAGGTAATTTTAGGTATTTTATTTAATTAATTTATTGATAGTGTAGTTTTAGGTTTAATTGTAACTTAGGTTAGGATTTATTTTACAGGTAATTTTGTAATTATTTTAGCTATTAAATAGTTCTTAACTATTTAATAGCTATTGTACCTGGTTAAAATAAATACAAAGTTATCTGTAAAATAAATATTAATCCTAAAATAGCTATAATATAATTATAATTTATATTGTAGCTATATTAGGATTTATTTTACAGGTAAGTATTTAGCTTTAAATAGGAATAATTTATTTAATAAGAGTTAATTAATTTCGTTAGATTTAAATTATATTTAACTTAGGGGGGTGTTAGTGTTAGGGTTAGACTTAGCTTTAGGGGTTAATACATTTATTAGAATAGCGGTGAGCTCCAGTCGGCAGATTAGGGGTTAATGTTTGAAGTTAGGTGTCGGCGATGTTAGGGAGGGCAGATTAGGGGTTAATACTATTTATGATAGGGTTAGTGAGGCGGATTAGGGGTTAATAACTTTATTATAATCGCGGTGCGGTCCGGTCGGAAGATTAGGGGTTAATAAGTGTAGGCAGGTGGAGGCGACGTTGTGGGGGGCAGATTAGGGGTTAATAAATATAATATAGGGGTCGGCGGTGTTAGGGGCAGCAGATTAGGGGTACATAGGGATAATGTAAGTAGCGGCGGTTTACGGAGCGGCAGATTAGGGGTTAAAAATAATATGCAGGGGTCAGCGATAGCGGGGGCGGCAGAATAGGGGTTAATAAGTGTAAGGTTAGGGGTGTTTAGACTCGGGGTACATGTTAGGGTGTTAGGTGCAGACGTAGGAAGTGTTTCCCCATAGCAAACAATGGGGCTGCGTTAGGAACGCGGCTTTTTTGCAGGTGTTAGGTTTTTTTTCAGTTCAAACAGCCCCATTGTTTCCTATGGGGGAATCGTGCACGAGCACGTTTTTGAGGCTGGCCGCGTCCGTAAGCAACTCTGGTATCGAGAGTTGAAGTTGCGTTAAATATGCTCTACGCTCCTTTTTTGGAGCCTAACGCAGCCATTCTGTGGACTCTCAATACCAGAGTTATTTTAAAGGTGCGGACAGAAAAAAGCCAGCGTTAGCTACGCGGGTCTTTACCGACAAAACTCTAAATCTAGCCGTTAATTTGTTATGCATTAAAATAAAAAATATTGAAATGGCTGAACATATGCAAAGAGGGGGAGGAGTAGTGGGTGTGGTATGGGCTGGTAATGAGTGGGATCAGTGGCGAGTAACATTTTGGTCAAGCTAGTAACTTAGGTCTTAAGAAATTTTGAGCCCTGTAATACTATATATGTATATATATATATATATATATATATATATATAAAACTAAATAAATACAGCATTGTGTTTCTCAGCCATCACAAGTGCTGTTTCATACATCTGTTACAGGTTGTTAGGTTGTTTCATTGTAGCTTTATTTATTTGTATTGTCTATGTAAATTCATTCATAGCTGCACATTTGGCATAATAGCATCCACAATATCATGTATATAACAAATGCTGTTATTCATGTGTATGATCCTTCAAGGCTCTATAACTTTTATAATTGTATTGTTAGACCATGTCTGATACTGTTTGCATATTTTTTCTTAAAAGCTTTCAACAACTATGTATCTAGCATGTCTGCTAAGATTATTCGGAGTGTTAACAGGGTCCAGTAAGCTGTTTTTTTTTACATTTTACATGAAAATACATACTAGAATACTTAGGGTTCTGCTTCAGCAAATTAGGAATGTTGAAATTGTGGAAAGTGTCAGGGTTTTTTCCTGCTTTGTTTGCCATGTGCTGCTGGCAGCCATTTTACTCACCTCTCTTGCTGACTTTGGTGCATTCTGTGTGATGCTGCTCATTTCCTGCACTTCCTTTTATGGCCAGACTGGTGTACATCATCCGTGTGAGACAGAATGCAGTCTCAGAATTGTGATGCCATCACTTATTATTTAAAGGGCCTTTGTTCAGTATGTTTTGCCCTTGCATTGTCTCAGACCTGTTTGTGAGAGCTCCTGTGTATTACCTGGCTGTCTGACGTCCCTCCTGGTTCCTGATCCCTGGCTTGTTCTTGACTTTGCTGTTCTCCTTGTTCCTGATTCTGGCTTGTCTGACTACTCGCTTTGGCTCCTGACTCGGCTCGTCTGACTACCAGCTCTGGTTTTGATTTCTGGCTTGTTATTTGACTTGTGGACTTTTTATTATTTTTTGCTATTAATAAAGGTGTGATTATTTTTGCACTTCTCGTCTCAGTCTGATTCCTGGCACCCTGACATTACGCAAGGCCATGAATCATGATGGTGCTAATAATCCACCTTTACCTGCCATAATTTCCAGGATGGATGAACAGGATCACCGCTTGGATCAATTTGCACTAGCCCTGCAAACCCTGCTGACTCGCACTGCACATTTGGACCAAAGTGTCCCGCAAGTTATGGCTGCTTCTGTTTCCGCTGATGCACCTAGTCCTACCAGGAGCATGTCCGGTTCTGCCCCTCTACCTCAGCGATATGGAGGCGATCCTAATCAGTACAGAGGGTTTTTGAACCAGGTGGGCATTTACTTTCAGATGTTACCTCAGGCATTTCCCTCTGACAGAGCTAAGGTGGGATTTCTCATCTCGTTACTCTCTGACACAGCTCTTGTCTGGGCTAATCCCTTGTGGGAGACTAACAAAGCTGTGATTTCAAATTACCCTGAATTTGTGGCCTCCTTTCGAAGGGTATTTGATGTTCCGGCTCGCTCCTCCTCTGCTGCTAAACGACTCATGTTCATTCAGCAAGGTACAAGATCTGTTGCTCAGTATGCCACTGAGTTCCGTACGCTTGCAGCAGAAGTAGGTTGGAACAATGAAGCCCTTGTTGCCGCCTTCTTTCATGGGCTCTCTGATGCGATTAAAGACGAAGTTGCTGCCAGAGATTTACCAGAAGATCTCGAGGCATTGGTGTCTTTTTTTATCCTAATTGACATCAGACTAAGTGAGAGGCCTTCTTTCAAGGAGCGCTTGCGGAAGCCTCCTGTACCGTTGTCTCCTATGTGTTCGTTACCACCCATGCCTCCCTCTCCTCCCATTCCTCCTGGTTCCGAGTCACCAGGTACTGCTGAGCTGATGCAGTTGGGATTCACACGTCTCTCCGCAGCGGAGAGGGCCTTTAGGAGGAGGGAGTGGCTCTGCCTCTATTGTGGGTTACAGGGCCACCTTTTGAAGTCTTGTCCTACACGGCCGGGAAACGCTCACACTTAAGGTCCTGTCGGGGGGCAGACCTTGGGTCGTTTATCCTTGTCCCTGGAACCACTAAAGGAGAAACCTTTGGTCATGGTTGTCCTTTCCTGGGTGGACTCCTCCATAGTCACCCAGGCTCTTGTGCTGCGGGCTATTTCATTGACAGTGCTTTCGTTTCAAAGCACTCCATTCCTGTTTTGCCTCGGTCCGTTCCACTTGCTATTGAGGCCATTGATGGCAGGGCCCTTCAGCCTGCACTCGTTACTCACGAAACTGCTCCGTTATCCATGGCTGTTGTGGCTCTCCATTTTGAAACCCTCCAGTTCCAGGTGATAAACACAGCATTTTCCGGTTGTTCTGGGTTATCCCTGGCTCCAAAAGCACAATCCCAGTCTCGACTGGCGCAGGTCTGAAATTTTGTCGTGGTCTCCGCAATGTATTTCCACTTGTCCTCGGAACCAGTTAAAGTCTTGTGCACTTCTTTGGTATCTCAATTGCCAGAGGAGTACTGAGAGTTCCTAGACGTTTTTGACAAGGTGCGTGCTGGTACGTTGCCTCCTCACCGGTCTTACGATTGTGCCATAGACCTGCAACCCAGAGCCATTCCTCCTCGGGGCTGGGTTTGCCCTCTGTCTGTTGCGGAGAATTGTGCTATGGAGTATGTTTCTGATGCCCTGTCGCGGGGGATCATCCGCAAATCCTGTTCTCCTGCAGGGGCTGGCTTCTTCTTTGTGAAGAAAAAGGGTAGTGAGTTAAGACCATGCATCGATTATAGGGGTCTTAATCGTGTTACCATTAAGAATGCTTACCCTATTCCGCTCATTACTGAACTCTTTGACCGCCTCAAGGGAGCTACGGTCTTTACTAAACTTGATTTGAGAGGAGCATACAATCTCGTTAGGATCAAGGAGGGCCACAAATGGAAAACAGCATTTAACACCAGGAGCAGGCATTATGAGTATCTTGTAATGCCCTTTGGCCTATGTAATGCTCCTGCTGTTTTTCAGGAATTTATTAATGATGTCCTACGAGATATGTTGCAACAGTGTGTTGTACTTAGACAACATCCTCCTACACTCACCCACACTTGATGCTCATCTTTCTGATGTTACACGGGTTCTTCAGAGACTACGTGAGAACGGCCTGTTTTGTGAACTTGAGAAATGTGAGTTCCATCAGACTCAAGTAACCTTCCTAGGTTATGTTATTTCCGTTGCAGGGTTCTCCATGGACCCTGACAAGTTATCTGCAGTTCTGCAGTGGCCTTGCCCAGTTGGTCTTCGGTCTATTCAATGTTTTTTGGGGTTCGCCAATTACTATAGAAAGTTTATTAAAAACTTTTCTTCCTTGGTCAAACCTATAACAGACATGACTTGTAAAGAGAATGATCCACTCCATTGGTCACCTACTGCCTTTAGGGCCTTTGATAGTCTTAAGACTGCCTTTGCTGCCGCTCGAGTTCTGGCTCATCCTAACCCTGTCCTGCCTTTCGTTCTTGAGGTCGATGCGTCTGAGACTTTAGTAGGTGCCCTCTTGTCTCAACGTCCTACACCTGACGGTTCCTTGCATCCGTGTGGTTTCTTCTCTAAGAAATTGTCTCCAGTGGAGTGCAATTATGAAATTGGCAACAGGGAATTACAGGCCATAATTTTGGCACTCAAGGAATGGAGGCATCTTCTAGAGTGTACTAACGGGCTAGTGCTCATTCTTACTAACCACAAAAATTTAACTCATCTATCTGAAGCAAAACGTTTGTCGCCCCGACAGGCCAGATGGGCGCTATTTTTATCTCGGTTTAATTATGTGGTCTCCTACCTGCCTGGTAGTAAGAATGTTAGGGCTGATGCCCTCTCTACAATTTTCACCTCTGTCCAAGGAAGAGTCTGTACCTACTCCATTTATACCTCCTGACCATATTTTGGCTACTACGTACTAATTTGACTTCTCCCTTGGGGGAGGAGATCCTGGCTGCACAAACCAATGCAACTCCTGAGAAACCTAGTGGTAAATTTTTTGTTCCTGAGAATCTTCAAACTAAACTTTTGCACACTTACCTCTATCTTAAAGCCGCAGGTCACCCAGGCAAGAACCAAATTATTTGGTCTGTCACTCGACAATTCTGGTGGCCAGGTCTTCGTTCTGATGTTGCTGCGTATGTTGCCTCCTGCTCAGTTTGTGCACAGAATAAGACTCCTCGACGTCTTCCTGTGGGTCTTCTTCAACCTATTGCTAATGGTGAGCATCCTTGGACACATCTTTCCATGGACATCATTGTCGTGCTCCCTGTTTCCAATGGCAATACTGTTATCCTTATGGCGGTTGACCGTTTTTCTAAAATTTCACATTGCATTCCCTTCCTACCGCTCAGGAGCTTGCTTTAATTTTTGCCGTGAGGTCTTCCGTTTACATGGGTTACCCAAGGAGATAGTGTCGGACCGGGGTAGCCAGTTTGTCTCCAGATTTTGGCGTTCCTTTTGTGCTCAAATGGGGATCCAGCTCTCCTTCTCCTCGGCATATCACCCTCAATCCAATGGGGCTGCGGAATGGTCTAAACAAGCTCTGGAACAGTTCCTCCGTTGCTATGTCTCAGATCACCACCATAATTGGTCTGAACTGTTACCTTGGGCAGAGTTGGCTTGTAATAGTGCTATTAATGCTTCCTCCAAGTTTTCCATGTTCATGGCGAATTATGGGTTTCAACCATCCTTGTTGCCCCAATTCATTCACGTCTCAGGGTATTCCTGCACGTGGGTGCAGATTCAGGACTTCCTTCATCGTTCTATGCAGCGCCAAAAGTTCCAGGCTGATCGTAGGCATCTGCCCGCGCCTTCCTACCAGGTTGATGAGAGAGTTTGGCTGTCCTCCCGCAACTTGAACCTTCATGTGCCTTCCAATAAACTGGCTCCCTGTTATGTTGATCCTTTTCGAATACTCCGACGGGTCAATCATGTGGCCTACGCTCTTGACCTTCCTCCTGCAATGCACATCTCCAATGTTTTTCATGTCTCCCTCTTGAAACCATTGGTTTGTAATCGGTTTACCACTGTGTTGCCTCGTCTCCGTCCTATTTTTGTTGACAACCGTGAGAAGTATGAGGTCAGCAGCATTATTGACTCTCGTATGTCCAGGGGCCGCGTACAGTATTTGGTTCACTGGAGGGGCTACGGTCCGGAGGAGCGTTCATGGGTTCCCTCCTCTGATGTTCATGCTCCCGCCCCCCTCCGTGCCTTCCATGCCCGTTTCCCCAATAAGCCTTTTGTCCTCCCGCGGGGGAGGGGTCGTTGAGGGGAGGGTACTGTCAGGGTTTTTTTCTGCTTTGTTTGCCATGTGCTGCTGGCAGCCATTTTACTCACCTCTCTTGCTGACTTTGGTGCTTTCTGTGTGATGCTGCTCATTTCCTGCACTTCCTTTTATGGCCAGACTGGTGTACATCATCCGTGTGAGACAGGATGCAGTCTCAGAATTGTGATGTCATCACTTATTATTTAAAGGGCCTCTTCAGTATGCTTTGCCCTTGCATTGTCTCAGACCTGTTTGTGAGAGCTCCTGTGTATTACCTGGCTGTCTGACATCCCTCCTGGTTCCTGATCCCTGGCTTGTTCCTGACTCTGCTGTTCTCCTTGTTCCTGATTCCGGCTCGTCTGACTACTCGCTTTGGCTCCTGACTCGGCTCGTCTGACTACCAGCTCTGGTTTTGATTCCTGGCTTGTTATTTGACTTGTGGACTTTTTATTATTTTTTGCTATTAATAAAGGTGTGATTATTTTTGCACTTCTCGTCTCAGTCTGATTCCTGGCACCCTGACAGAAAGGTACTGATTAACATTCTAAAGTTACCTTTTTTATATGATATATTAAAGGATAACTTAGATGCCTGGATTCACAAGGCTGTAGTTCTGTACACTTTCTGACCTCTGGCAGTTTTCAGTCAACAGAATATATCAGCAGTAGAATCATTCAGGATATGTTTTCTAAAGGTGCTGTTTTCTAAACAGTTTTGGTCTCTTTTCCCAACATCCCTGAGACTTTGTGTAGTGTGAAAAGGGCTACACATGCACTGGAAAGAATACTCACTGTCCACAGAACTTAATTCTGTGTTTGTATATATGTTATGTATGTAGTATGATTTACCTGTAACAGCTAGTGCTGACACTTGTTGTTCTCTCTTCAGGTGACGCTGGGTATGGGTTCATAACTCAGTTGCTCATGTTGTCATGCATAATCAAGGCTCAACAGAAATTACATCCTGGTCCATAGGGGGACCAGATCTGCCATCGAGTAGACCTTTTTGTGTGCTAAAGTCTTGGTTTTGGTGTCTTCACCATTTTCCAATCTCTTTTAAAAAAATTCCTAGACATTGACATTTGTAATTTCTTGCTCTCAATGTTGAACAGGATGATGGTCAGTTTGGTGAACACCATTTGGACATGTCTTATTGGAAATAAATACATCAACGCTTATTTCTGTCCAGCATTAAACATTTTGGAATATATGTAAACTATATGTAAGCTTGTGGCATGGGCTATAATATTATATTTGGAGCTACAACTGTGTCATGACCCTCATCTCAGTTCTGTTATAGCATCTACTGATGAAGTAACCTCATACTGTTTGAGAATTTCCTCTATAAAAACTCTTTGCCTCATTTCTGCCTAGCAGCACATTTCCTGCTTGACATGTTTTTTTTTTTTTATAGCCCTACCCTCCTTTGCTTTCCTTGTAAACTCACTGTTTATTTTAAACAAAACAAAATAAAGGTTTGACAAATAAAAGTATGCGCATGTCTCAGTTTATTTAATTTCAAATATATGTTTGGGATGCTTATAAAACCTTCCTTGCCTTTTTTTCTCCCTTCACCTTGATCAGTGCAGCTGAAGTGCATATTACTTTGAACGACACATTGTGCCCAAATCCTTTCATCAATGGAAAAATAAAGTAACATGACTCAAGCTTACCTACATTATTCATCATATTTATATCTTGCATGCAGGCCAGTAATCCAAATCTTTGAAAAAGCTCAGGTTAAACACGCCTCAGGTGTTCACCTGTTTGAGTTTCTCTGGGAATCAATTCTGGTTGAAGATATTGTATGCCTCTATTTGACTGTGCTCATTAAAGGGACAGTCAACACCAGAATTTTTGTTGTTTAAAAAGAAAAATAATCCCTTTATTACCCATTCCTCAGTTTTGCATAACCAACACTGTTATAGAAATACACTTTTTACCTCTGGGATTACCTTGTATCTAAGCCTCTGTAAACTGCCCCCTTATTTCAGTTCTTTTGACAGACATTCATTTTAGCCAATCAGTGCTGGCTCCAGGGTAAGTTCATGTGCATGAGCTCAATATTATCTATATGAAACTCATGAACTAATGCCCTCTAGTGGTCAAAATGCATTCAGATTTGAGGCAGTCTTTAATGTCTAAGAAATTAGCATAGGAACCTCCTAGAATTAGCTTTTAACTAAGAATAAGAAGAGAACAAAGCAAAATTGGTGATAAAAGTTTTTTTGGACTTGACTGTCCCTTTAAGTTATTTGATTACCTATTTTTGATTTGTAAGAGCTGGATTATGCCCATACCTTTTTGACAATAATTATGAATAGCCATCTTGCGACAGCATATATTGATACGCCCACTTTCCCTTCTTAATATGAGAAGAGTCCACAGCTGCATTCCTTACTTGTGTGAAATACTGAACCTGGCCACCAGGAGGAGGCAAAGACACCCCAGCCAATGGCTTAAATACCTCCCCCACTTCTTCATAACCCTAGTCATTCTTTGCCTTTCGTCACAGGAAGATGACAGAGAAGATTCCGGAGTAGTCTCTTATGGAGGGTAGTACTCTTCAAGATGGGACTGGAGTTTAAAGTAGTCCTGTCAGCCTCTCAGTGAGAGCATGGATGAAAGTTAGAGTCCGGAGATGCAGGGAGAGTCTTTCTGCGAAACCATCCAGACTCATATTAACAGCTCCACAAGCAATCAGCGTTGATGAGTTTCGCTGCCTGCTTTCTTCACTCAAGTCCATGTCAGAAGCAACGCTACTATCTGTCAAACTTGAAGGACCGTGCTACTGTTCCACGGCATAGATTCTGGTAAGATCGTTTAATTTTTTTATGCATGTATTTTTTAGACATGTTTGATAATGCAAGAAGACAGGGTAACAGTGTGACACCATTTATCTGTATATAATCAAGGGTTAATATCTCCTGAGGGGGGTTATTGAACAGTGGGGAATAATCTTGTATGTTTATTTGATGTTATGCTGCTTTTATGTGTGAGATGTTATGGGCTCATAGGCTGTTATGGCTGTCACTTTCACTTTGAGAGCTGTGCAGCTTACAAGCTTGGCACGCTTTTTCACATAGCAGGGACGGTCCTGCATTGTGCACCATGTAATTCATTCCCTTTTTCCTGACCGGACTATCAGAGAGGAGTCATAAATCTCTGCACTGTCTGGGTCATAGGAGGTTGTAAATGCCCCAACCATTGAGGTATAAAAGTGCCGTTGTTATGAATAAAATAAGATTGTTTTATTTCTATAGTTCTCCGGTTATTGCACTAGCGATGGAGGATTCTGTTACTTTAGAGGGTACTCACTCTATTCCTAATGAGTAATTCCTGTTTATATTGTGAGGAGGCCTTAGATCTGCCCTCTCAATTATGTTCCATATGTCTTGATAATGTGATAATATCAAACATGTCTGATACCACTGAGCCGTCCACCTCTGTGGAGTTGTCGTCCAGTGAGGTGCGTACCCTAGATTCTTATCCCTCTACACATGCAGTTTCCCATAGCATTGCTGACCCTTGATCTGGAGGGGTCCTTTTTTTCACCAGACGTTACTGTGCAGTATGGACCACAGTGTCTGCGGCCATTAATGCTTTAGTTCGCCCTGCTAAGCGCAAGCGAAAGGTTACATATTACACTTCTTCCCAGAGTACATCAGATAATTTATTGGATTTAACTGATAGGGTTATCCGAGGATGAAGTTCTTTTTGAGTCTTCAGAGTATGAACATACTGGGTCGGTGTCTGCTGCCTCTAAATCTCCGGGTGTGGAGGAACCAGACTTTAGGAATTTGCGCTTTCTTCTAAAGGAAGTTTTTGGCAAATTCAGAGGTTTCAGAGGCCAAATTGCCTGATGAACATTTTGATCTCTAAATTGGATAGAGTTTTGAGGGCAGGGTGGTACCTTATCTTTCCCTGCTCCTGTTAGATGGCAAACATTATTAAGAATGAATGGGACAGGATTGGATTCCTGTTTCTCCTCTTCTCCCTTTAACAAGTTTTTCCCGGTCCTGGGAGTTGTGAGGTTCCATCCCTAAAAGGGATGGCGCTATCTTCACCCTTGGTAAACATACTACTATCCTGCTTGAGGATAGCTCTTTGTTTAAGGAGCCCATGGATGAAATATAGAAACTCTGTTAAGAAAGATGTTTCAACATACGGGATATTTGTTTCAACCGGCGGCGGCGGCTGTTGCCGCAGTTGCTGGAGAATCTACCTTCTGGTGTGACACCTTATAGGATTTGATCGGGGTGGAGGATCTCCTCGACATTACTCAGGAAAGATTTACGGCCTTGAGGGTTGCTAATTCTTTTATCTGTGATGCTATTAGACAGATTATTCGCCTGAATGCTAAGGCTTCATCTTTTTCTGCTCAGGCCCGTCGGGCTCTGACTGAAGTCATGGTCTGCGGATATGACTTCTAAGTCTAGACTTCTTTCCCTCCCCTTTAAGAGAATGATTTTGTTTGGTCCAGGCCTGTACTCAATTATCTCCACGGTCACAGGGGGCAAGGGTGCCCTCCTACCGCAAGAGAATATGAACTAGTCTAAGGGACAATTTTCATATTTTTAGTTCTGATAAAGCCCACGCCAGCAGTTCTCTGCTAAGCCAGAGCAAAACAAGAGCTCTTAGAAGCCGGCTCAGTCCTGGAATAAATTCAAGCAGAGCAAGAAGCCCGCCAAATCTAAGTTTGCATG
The DNA here is from genome assembly GCF_027579735.1 of Bombina bombina. Classification (NCBI taxonomy): domain Eukaryota; kingdom Metazoa; phylum Chordata; class Amphibia; order Anura; family Bombinatoridae; genus Bombina; species Bombina bombina. The sequence goes on along the minus strand of NC_069503.1, from coordinate 292,005,559 downwards.
AGTGGGCGGTCCACGGTCCTCTTCTGGATAGTGTAGGGGGCAGACTGTCGCTCTTTTCAGTCACTTGGTTCAGAGACGTACAGTGTCCATGGGTCCTGGAGGTCATAGCTCAGGGTTACAAGATATGTTTCAAGTCTCAGCCAACCAAGGTCAGATTCCTCCTCTCCTGTCTTCCATACCAATAAGGTGGGAAGAATTTCTGGTGTGCGTACGGGATCTGTCCTCTTAAGAGTTATTGTCCCGGTGCCTATCGCAGTGAGAGGTTTGGGATACTATTCAAACCTTTTTGTGGTCCCAGAGAAGGAGGGAACTTTCTGTCCAATTCTGGACCTAAGGTGCTTAAAAAAGTTTTTAAATGCCCCTTCGTTCAGGATGGAGACAATAAGGTCCATTCTTCCCCACATTCGAGAAGGGCAGTTCATGACCACAATAGATCTCAAGGATGCTCCCTTCACGTACCAATCCTCAAGGACCACTTCCAGTTCCTAAGGTTTGCGTTTCTGGACCAGCACTTCCAGTTTATTGCACTTCCGTTTGGTCTAGCTACAGATCCAATAAATTTTTTCGAAGAGTGAACCATTTTGAATCTCTCCTCTGTCTTCTTCGATCCCATGGATGGAAGATGAATCTAGTGAGAGTTCTCTTGTATCAAGTACCAGGGTAAAATCACGGGTACTAGAATAGACATGATAATATTTCTAACAGACCAGAGATGTTGCAAGCTAGCTTCAACATGTCTTGCCCTCCAAACCTCCTTAAGACCATCTGTGGCTCGTGTATGGAGGTGCTTGGTCTCAGGGTGTCCAGCATGGACATAATTTCTTTTGCCAGGTTTCACCTCAGACTGTTGCAACTGCGCATGCTGAAACAGTGGAACAGCGATCATTCGGATATGTCTCAACAGATTTCTCTGCACAACCAATCAAGAGAATAGCTCTCTTGGGGTTTTTGTCTAGATCACTTGGTCCGTCTCAAGACCATCCTGGGTGATTGTCACTACGGTTGCGAGTCTGTCAGGATGGGGAGCTGTTTTGGGGTGCCAGGGAGGCACAGGGCCTATGGTGGGGAAAAAGCGCCCTTCCAATCTCATTTTGGATCTTCGGGTAATATACATTGCTCTGAAGGCTTGGCTTCTGCTGGGTTTGTATCAGTTTATCAGATTCAAATCAGACAATATAACCTCAGTGGCTTACATGAACCATCAGGGGGGACAAGAAGCTCCCTAGCTATGAGGGAAGTATCTCGTATTCTGTAGTGGGGGAGACCCACATTTGTTCGCTGTCAGCGATCCTCATTCCGGGTGTGGACAACTGGGAAGCGGATTTCCTCAGCAGACAATCCTTTCATCCGGGGGATTGGCCTCTCCATCCTGAGTGTTTGTGGAGATTTGCAAGAGGAAGATCTTATGACTTCTCAATACCAAGCTACCCAGATATGGGTCGAGGTACAGGGATCCTCAGGCAGAGCTAACAGATACATTAGCGGTGCCTTGGAAGTTCAATCTAATTTATCTACTCCGGGGTCAGTTATACTGATTGCTACTCCTTGGCCGCAAAGGATATGGTTTGCGGATCTAGTGGGGATGTCATCATCTCCTCTGTGGAAGTTACCTTGTCGCAGGGATCTGCTGACCAAGGTCTCTTTGTTCATCAATGTCTAGATTCTCTGTGGCTAGCTTAGTCCTAGTCAAGAGAAGGTTTTCTGAGAGAGTTATTTTTACTTTCATTCCAGCTCGTAAGCTGATTGCTTGTCACTTCTATCATAAGGTGCGGAGGACCTACTTATTCTGTACTCCAGGATGAACTGGAGAAGGGCTTTTCTGCAAGTCCCCTAAAGGGACAGATTTCAGCCCTGCCTGTGTTACTGCACAATAGGTTCGCTGAGCTTCCAGATGTGCAGTCATTTGTTAAGGCTCTGCTAAGATCAGACCTGTGTTTAGATCTAATGCTCCTCCTTGGAGTTTAAATATTGTTACTAAGGTTTTGCAACAGGCTCCATTTGAGCCTATGCATGAAGTAGACATTAATTGTTGTCTTGGAAGGTTCCTTTTCTACTGGCTATGCTTCTGCATGCAGAGTATCTGTGATTGCTGCCTTGCAATGCGTCCCTCCTTATCTGGCTTTCCATGCTGATAAGGCTGATTTATGAACCAAGTTAGGTTTCTTCTTAAGGTTGTGTCAATTCGCAACATCAATCAAGAGATTGTGGTTCCTTTCTTATGTCCTAATCCGTCTTCGTCGAAGGAACGTTTACAACGTAATTCTGGATGTGGTTTGTGCCTTGAAGTTCTATTTTCAGGCCACGAAGGAATTTAGACAAACTTCTTTCTCTGTTTGTTCTCTTTTCCGGGAAGCATAGGGGTCAGGGGGCCTCTTCGACTTCCTTATCTTTTTGACTGAGGAGTATCATCCGTTTAGCATAGAGACAGCTTTCTCTGACGACATCAGAACAGGAGCCTGTGGAATCGCGCTCTTTTGAGTGCAATGCTTCCCAGCATTGCTGTTAACTTGTAATACCAGCTCACATTAGCGTGCACTGATATTACACAGTGGAGCGCAAATATTGCTTTCATTAAAGCAAAATTTAGCTCTCCACTTGTAATCTGGACCTAAATCAGCTAGACAATGTTTACTTGTGACTATTTTCTTTATGAAAGAAAACTTTGCTAGAAGTAAGCTTTTTGTGCACATCGGGTTGTACTCGTATTACAAGTTGAAAGTAAACTATTTTCATTCCCTCGCTAAACCAATACGCGTAACCATCGCCCAGGGTTAGGGTTCAAGACTCATCTGCCCTGGGGCAGATTCATCCTGTCAAACCTATCATCAAGACCAGAGAAGAGAGACGCCGTTCTAGAGTGCGTGAGGGATCTCTCCTCTCTCTGAGTAATCGTTCCAGTCCCTCTAGCAGAAAGAGGTCTGGGGTATTATTCAAACCTTTTCATGGTCTCAAAGAAGGTGGGCACGTTTCTCCCAATTCTAGACCTAAAGTTCCTAAACAAATTTCTGTCGGTCCCATTGTTCAAGATGGAGACGATCAGGTCTTTTCTGCCCCTAGTTCAAGAGGGTACGTTCATGACTACAATAGATTTGAAGGATGCTTACATTTGTGTGCCAATCCACAAGGATCACTTCACGCCCTACCGTTAGACCTGGCGACTGCCCCAAGAGTCTTTACGAAGGTTCTGGGAGCGCTGCTCGCAGTGGTGAGAGCTAGAGGTATTGCAGTGGCACCTTATTTGGACGACATCCCTGTCCAGGCTCCATCCTGCAGTCTCGCAGTGGACCATTCTAGGGCTCTTCTCCTTCGATCTCATGGATGGATGATAAACGTAGGAAAAAGTTCCTTGGTTCCCAGCAACAGAGTGGAATTCCTGGGTAATAGACTCAATATCCATAAAGATATTCCTGACAGATCAGAGACGTTGCAATATTGTGTTCAGCTGTCTTGCCCTTAAGACCTCCTCACAGCCATCTGTGGCCCGGCGTATGGAGGTGATTGGGCTCATGGTATTCAGCATAGATTTCATTCCATTCGCCAGGTTCCATCTCAGACCTCTACAGATGTGCATGTTGAGACAATGGAATGGCGATCACTCAGATCTATCCTAACAGATCTTTATGGACAACTGATCAAGGGAGTCCCTCTCTTGGTGGATCTGTCCGGGACAACTGGCTCAGGGGACATCCTTCTTGAGACCATCCTTGGAGATTGGAGTGCCAGAAACGCACAGGGCGGGTGGAATCGAGAGGAGTCACTTCTCCCGATCAATATTCTGGAACTTCGAGCGATCTTCAACGCTCTGAGGGCTTGGCCCCTCCTGGCGTCGTCCCGATTCATCATATTCCAGTCAAACAACATTACCTCGGTGGCTTACATCAACCACCAGGGGGAACAAGAAGCTCCCTAGCCATAAGGGAAGTATCTCGGTTTCTGGAATGGGCGGAGATTCACAACTGTTCTCTGTCAGCTATCCACATTACTGGTGTGGACAACTGGGAAGCGGATTTTCTGAGCATACAATCGTTTCATCCGGGGGAATGGGCTCTCTATCCCAAGGTGTTTGCGGAGATCTGCAACAGATGGTGGATGCTAGAGATAGATCTAATGGCGCCAAGACTCAATTTCAAGCTACCCAGATTCGGGTTGCTATCCAAGGTTCCCTAGGCAGATCTGATAGATGCCTTAGCGGTGCCTTGGGAGTTCAACGTTGTCTACATATTTCCACCATTGCCACTTCTACCTCGAGTAGTGGCCCGCATCAAGCAGGAGCAAGCTTTGGCTATACTGATTGCTCCTTCATGGCCGCGGGGGACGTGGTTTACGGAACTGGTGGGGATGTCATTGTCTCCATGGAGGTTACCTTGTCGCAGAGATCTGCTGGTTCATGGTCCCTTTCTACATCAAAATCTCGATTCTCTGAGGCTGACTGCGTGGAGATTGAACGCTTAGTCCTAACCAAGAGAGGATTTTCTGAGAGACTGATTGATTCTCTCATTCAAGCCAGGAAACCGGTCACTCGTCGCATCTATCATAAGGTGTGGAGGACCTACTTGTCCTGGTGTGAGGAACGTGGATATCCCTGGCATAAGGTTAGGGTATCCAGGATCCTGTTATTCCTCCAGGATGGGTTGGAGAAGGGACTTGCCGCCAGTTCCTTATAAGGACAAATTTCTGCCTTGTCTGTACTGTTACACAAGATGCTTGCAGAGCTTCCTGATATTCAGTCCTTTGTTCAGGCTCTGTCTAGGATCAGGCCTGCCTTTAGAAATTCCGCTTCCCCTTTGAGCTTAAACTTGGTCCTTAAGATTTTGCAGAGGGCTCCGTCTGAGCCTATGCATTCACTTGACATTAAACTTCTTTCCTGGAAGGTTCTATTCCTACTGGCTATTGCATCGACAAGCAGAGTCTCTGAGTTGGAGGCCTTGCAATGTGAGCCTCCTTACCTGTTTTTTCACGCCGATATGGCTGTTCTTCGCACTGGGTTGGGATTTCTTCCCAAAGTTGTGTCCAATCGTAACATCAATCAGGAAATAGTGGTTCCTTCCTTGTGTCCTAACCCTTCTTCTTTAAAGGAAAGGTTGCTTCATAATTTGGATGTGGTTCGAGCCTTGAAGTTTTATCTTCAGGCCACGAAAGAATTCAGACAGACTTCGTTTTTTTTTTATTGTGTTTTCAGGGAAGCGCAAGGGGCAGAGGGCCTCATCCACTTCCCTATCTTTTTGGTTGAGGAGCATTATCCGTTTGGCCTAATAGACAGCGGGACATAAGCCTCCTCAGAGGATTACGGCTCACTCAACTAGGGCTGTGGTCTTTTCAATGGCCTTTAAGAATGAGGCCTCTATGGAGCAGATTTGTATGGCGGCTACATGGTCCTCCTTACATACTTTTGCTAAATTTTACAAATTTGATGTCTTTGCTTCGGCGGAAGCAGCTTTTGGGAGAAAGGTTTTGCAGGCTGTGGTGTCCTCAGTTTAGGGTCCGCCTCCTTTTTGCCCTCCTGTTTTTTTCATTCAGTGTCCTCTAGAGCTTGGGTATTTGTTTCCCACAAGTAATGAATGAAGCCATTGACTCTCCTCCCATTAAGATGCAAAACATAAATTATGCTTAACTGATGATTTCATTTCCATTTGTGGGAGGCCTGGCATCTACCCACACCACTGAATTCCGGAAGTTTCTCACTTACAAGAGGCGGCAACTTACCTCATACGATTGAGGTTTGTTCTAGAAAGTGCAATACCTACTGGATAGAGTGTGATAAGCATCTTTACACTTGCAATATTTATTCTTCCACATCTAATTTGTGGCTGGACTATTTCTATTATTGTTTTTCTAACTATTTGCAGTAATACATGTATGGAACATATGTGAGCACACACAATTGAGTGTACCTACTACAATTGTCAACTAGCATAATACAACATCCTATCATTAGTTGGAATTCTACACACTGTATACTCAACTTTTGATGATTTTCAACAAAAGATACACCTGTTTGTATACTAACCTATACAGGGAATGTGGGAATAGATCTCTATAGAGGCGCTTTTCTCTAAATCCACTACACTTCATTTTTTCCACTGGAGGGATATCCCAGGACATCCTCCCTTTCTTTGAGATTAACGGCTGCCACTACTGAATCCCCTACCTACCCTGTTACTTATTCCACTTCCTGCGCTAACTAGATTTTGTAGGGCCCAGCCCTTAACAGAACACCCCCCTCTCTGTCTATATATATATATATATATATATATATGTATATATATATATATATATATATATATATATATATATATATATATATATATATATATATATATAGGAATATCTATTTATAAGTACTTAGAATATATTATGCTATGTGCAGAACATTGGAATGTGAAATGTTTAAATTAGATACATAGTTAAAACCTTTATTAAATATGAATATAGCATAAATATTTTTTCATGGTTTTATCTACTGAACTGCAAAGTGTTCTAATTCCCAAAATATATATATGTGTAAATATGTATTTATGTGTTTATATGTCTATATGTCTGTAAATACATATATGCACATAAATACATATGTACAATTATATATATATATATATATATATATATATATATATATATATATACACATAAATAATTAAAGGGACAGTAAACCTTAAAAATAATGTTATATAATTCTGCACATAGTGCAGAATTATATAACATTATTTAGGTGCTATAGTTCTAAAAGCCTTTTTTACCTTTAAATATGTAAAAATTATGGCGCTTTTACAGACCCGCTCTCTGCTCTCTGCTGAGCGGGTCTGTAATACTTAGTCAGCGCATCGGGCCAGTTGTATAGTCACAGCACGGCCCGACCGCGCCATAGCACTGACTGCAGCTCGCTCCTGTCACAGGAGCGAGCTGCACTTAGTCTTATGGCGCGGTCGGGCCGGGCTGTGACTATACAGCTGGCCCGATGCGCTGACTAAATATTACAGACCCGCTCAGCAGAGAGCGGGTCTGTAAAAGCGCCATAATTTTTAAATATTTAAAGGTAAAAAAGGCTTTTAGAACTATAGCACCTAAATAATGTTATATAATTCTGCACTATGTGCAGAATTATATAACATTATTTTTAAGGTTTACTGTCCCTTTAATAAAAAAATATTGCATAAAAAAGTTACAAGAGTTCAAGCATATGAGGTCTCAGGTGTTAAAAAAAAGGCAGGCAAAAGACTTTAACATTGACATACATACATACATATACATACCTAAAGATGGATATTTATGTATTGTGACAGAATCCAAGGCATAGTAATGGAAGGTGTCTATATTCCCTCAAAAGTGCTGCAGTGCGGGGTATGGTCTGACAACCCCAGGGAGAATTGTTATGTTTGTTTACCACATAGAGAAAATATGTGATTTATTTCTGGGTCCCTGGAGTGGAGCATTTAGAGAGTAGGACGGGCCAGGGTTTTGTGAGGCAGGAAGAGTCCACAGTAGCCTCAAAGATGTTGTCTAATGCTAACATTAAATGTTTTCAATGTAAAGAGTATGGCTATTTTGCAAAGAACTGCCTGAGAATGGTGTTGCTATGGAATGTAATGTTGGCAATATGAGAGACAATTATTCATTGTACTCTCGTTCAGTTTATGTAATTACCAAAAATGATTGTTTAAATGGCCACCCTTGGTGCCCTGTAAGGGTGGAGGGAAATGAAATGAAAGCATTGCTAGACTCTGGTAGCATGGTTACGCTTATAGACAGGGGTCTGTTGAGATATCCTCCTATTGATAATTACCAGAACCTAGATATTGCTTGTGTCCATGGGGACATACATGTATCCAACTGCTAAAGTACTTATTGAAACACAAAATGTCCCTATAAATCATAGAGTTGGTTTAGTGGATAAATAAGTCCATGAATTGATAATAGGCAGAGATTTTTCTCATTTTTTTAATCTATTAGATGCTGCTGAGGAAAATTCACTGGATTCAGTAGAGGGCGCTGTTTGTGACTTTTTCTTTTCTGATTTATTCGGGGATGACTTAGACAAAATAACTCTTTGCTATAGGGAAACACTCAACCCCTATGGAAACCCTAGTTGGAGGTAACACTGAACAGGATAATACAGATCAATCTAATATATCTGAACCTGATGTAGAAATAACTGATCTAGAGTTTAGTCCAAGTAACTTTAGGGCTGCACAATGTGAGAATCCAACTTTAGCTGTGGCTAGAAACTATATTTCCATAAGAAATGGTACCCCTATTAATACTGATAAAGCCCTCACCTATCCATACTTTGAAGTGGAAAATGATTTATTGTACAGAGTTGGGAAAAAGGAGTCTGTCAAACAGCTGTTACTGACCCAGGCATATCGACACACTGTATTAAACCTGGCACATGCTTAAAAAAGTAATTGATAAAGATGGGAAAAACTGGGACTTCCTTTTGCCTTATTTAATGTTTTCTATCCGAGAGGTCCCTCAAGCTTCTACTGGGTTTTTGTCATTTGAACTTTTGTATGGAAGACACCCCAGAGGATTGCTAGACATAGCTAAGGATACTTGGGAACAGGAGTCAACCCCTCACAGAAGTGTGATAGAACATATAACTCAGATGCAGGGTCGGATGACAGCCATTATGCCCATAGTTAGAGAATACATGGAAAATGCCCAACAGCACCAGCAGAACAGCTATAATAGAAATGCTAGGGTTTGTGTGTTTAACCCAGGAGACAGCGTACTAGTCCTGGTTCCCACTGTAGAGAACACATTTTTGGCCACATGGCATGTGCCAAATGAAGTCATTGACAGAGTGGGGGAAGTAAATTACAAAGTAAGACAGCCTGGCAGGCGAAAGGAGGTACAGATTTACCATATGAATTTACTTAAATCGTGGAAATAAAGAGAAACACTTGTGGCTATAAAAACAGCAGACCTCCCTACAATGGAGAAGAATGAACCCGTAGTCAATATCACAGAAACCCAGACTATCCACCAGAAGAGGGAGGTAAAAGACTTCATCAGATTAAATAAAGATGTTTTCTCCTCAGTCCCAGGAAGAACTACGATAATAGAGCATGACATTGTCACTGAACCGGGAAAAAGGATAAATCTAAAGCCATATAGAATACCTGAATCCTGAAGGGAAGCAATCGAATCGTAAGTAAAGAAAATGCTGGACCTTGGGGTAATTGAAGAATCCCAAAGTGACTGGAGTAGCCCAATTGTGCTTGTATTTCGAAAGAGAGAGAACAGCACTCTTTTGTGCTTGTACCAAAGCCTGATGGTACAATCCGGTTTTGTAATATTTACAGGAAGCTGAATGCAATATCCAAGTTCAATGCATACCCCATGCCAAGGGTTGATGAACTTGTGGAGAGACTCGGGAGAGCCAGGTACCTTACCACATTGGATTTGATTAAGAGTTATTGGCAAGTGCCGCTTACAGGACTGGCAAAGGAAAAGACTGCCTTCTCTACTTCCAATACAAGGTGTTACCTTTTGGCCTACATGCTGCTCCAGCAACATTTCAAAGAATGATGGACCAGATCTTAAGGCCACATGCTCATTATGCTGTAGCTTACTTAGATGACATGGTCATACATATCAAAGATTGGGAGTCTCACTTGCCAAAAGTGCAAGCAGTCTTTAATTCCATAAGAAATGCCGGTCTGACAGCAAATCCTAGTAAATGTACCATTGGCTTAGAGGAGGCCAAGTATCTTGGCTATTCCATTGGAAGAGGAATAGTGAAGCCACAACTTGCTAAAGTTGAAGCCATAAGGATTTGGCTACGACCTATGACGAAGAAACAGGTCAGAACATTTCTTGGGCTTGTTGGCTACTATAGAAGGTTTATCTCCAACTTTGCTACTATAGCGGGTCCTTTAACTGACCTAACGAAAGCAAAAGCTCCAGTAATAGTGAAATGGTCCTCTGAAGCTGAACAGGAGTTTGTTTTACAGTCGGATATCTCTGATGTAGGGCTTGGAGCAGTGCTTTCCCAGGAAAGTCAAAGTGAAGAGCACCCAATACTAAACCTGAGCGGAAACTTCAACCTAGAGAAAAGAACTATTCGATTGTTAATTAAATGGGCTGTTGATACTCTCAAATATTATTTGTTGGGCAGAAAATGAAGACTAGTTACTGATCATGCACCTCTCAAATGGATGAGTCAAAAAAAGGATAATAATAGTAGAGTTACACGCTGGTTTCTTAGTTTGCAACCCTATCACTTCTCAGTAGAACACAGGACAGGAAGTAAACAGAGTAATGCTGATGGCCTTTCACGTATGCATACGCTTTTGGCCATGGTCGCTCACCCCACTAGGTCTGAGCTGGGGGGGAGGATGTGTGACAGAATCCAAGCATAGTAATGGAAGGTGTCTATATTCCCTCAAAAGTGCTGCAGTGCGGGGTATGGTCTGACAATCCCAGGGAGAATTGTTATGTTTGTTTACCACATAGAGAAATATGTGATTTATTTCTGGGTCCCTGGGGTGGAGCATTTGGAGAGTAGGGAGGGCCAGTGTTCCACCCCACAGTTTGCAGGTAGCACATTATGTCAAAAAGTCTAGTCCAGGAATTCTGTCTAACTCAGCTAGCTACTCACCTGCATGTGGTAATTGACAGCAGGTGCTAATAAAATCCCCAGTCAGGGGCTGAGAGGTAGATTTGCCAGCAGTAAAGGGAAACTGCAAACTCTCTCCTGAGAGACAGAGGAATTATCTCTAAAGGACAAACAATGTTTGAAAGACCTGATAATAAACAGACTGTATTTTATAAATAAGCGAACAAGAAATGAACTATCCAAAATGGTGATATGCAGTAAAAGACACCTTTATTTGGGTCAAACGCAAATCTCATACAGAGACCAAACAGCTCTAGGAACATCCTACGCGTTTCATGCCGACAGTCACTTCGTCAGTATTTCTCCAACATAGGTGTGTCCGGTCCACGGCGTCATCCTTACTTGTGGGATATTCTCTTCCCCAACAGGAAATGGCAAAGAGCCCAGCAAAGCTGGTCACATGATCCCTCCTAGGCTCCGCCTTCCCCAGTCATTCTCTTTGCCGTTGTACAGGCAACATCTCCACGGAGATGGCTTAGAGTTTTTTGGTGTTTAAATGTAGTTTTTATTCTTCAATCAAGAGTTTGTTATTTTAAAATAGTGCTGGTATGTACTATTTACTCTGAAACAGAAAAGAGATGAAGATTTCTGTTTGTAAGAGGAAAATGATTTTAGCAACCGTTACTAAAATCGATGGCTGTTTCCACACAGGACTGTTGAGAGGAATTAACTTCAGTTGGGGGAAACAGTGAGCAGACTTTTGCTGCTTGAGGTATGACACATTTCTAACAAGACTTGGTAATGCTGGAAGCTGTCATTTTCCCTATGGGATCCGGTAAGCCATTTTTATTAAATAAGAATAAAGGGCTTCACAAGGGCTTTAAAGACTGGTAGACATTTTTCTGGGCTAAAACGATTGATTTATAAGCATTTTTAATAGTTTATAGCTTTGAGGAGTTATTTTATTCTTGGGAATAATGTTAAAGAAACGGCAGGCACTGTATTGGACACCTTTTTCACTGGGGGCCTTCTCTAATCATAGGCAGAGCCTCATTTTCGCGCCACTAATGCGCAGTTGTTTTTGGGAAGCAAGGCATGCAGATGCATGTGTGAGGAGCTCAGATACATAGAAAAAGCTTACTGAAGGCGTCATTTGGTATCGTATTCCCCTCTGGGTTTGGTTGGGTCTCAGCAAAGCAGATACCAGGGACTGTATAGGGGTTAAATATAAAAACGGCTCCGGTTCCGTTATTTTAAGAGTTAAAGCTTTCAAATTTGGTGTGCAATACTTTTAAGGCTTTAAGACACTGTGGTGAATTTTGAACAATTCCTTCATACTTTTTCACATATTCAGTAATAAAGTGTGTTCAGTTTAAAATTTAAAGTGACAGTAACGGTTTTATTTTAAAACGTTTTTTGTTCTTTGTTATCAGGTTTATGCCTGTTTAACATGTCTGAACTATCAGATAGACTATGTTCTGTATGTGAGGAAGCCAAGGTTCCTTCTCATTTAAATAGATGTGATGTATGTGACAAACAATTTAGAGAAAATGATGCCCAAGATGATTCCTCAAGTGAGGGGAGTAAGCATGGTACTGCATCATCCCCTCCTTCGTCTACGCCAGTCTTGTCCACACAGGAGGCCCCTAGTACATCTAGTGCGCCAATACTCCTTACTATGCAACAATTAACGGCTGTAATGGATAATTCTATCAAAAACATTTTAGCCAAAATGCCCACTTATCAGCGAAAGCGCGACTGCTCTGTTTTAGAAAATACTGAAGAGCATGAGGACGCTGATGATAATGGTTCTGACATGCCCCTACACCAGTCTGAGGGGGCCAGGGAGGTTTTGTCTGAGGGAGAAATTTCAGATTCAGGCAAAATTTCTCTACAAGCTGAACCTGATGTGATTACATTCAAATTTAAATTGGAACATCTCCGCGCTTTGCTTAAGGAGGTGTTGTCTACTCTGGATGATTGTGACAATTTGGTCATTCCAGAGAAATTATGTAAGATGGACAAGTTCCTAGAGGTCCCGGGGCCCCCCGAAGCTTTTCCTATACCCAAGCGGGTGGCGGACATTGTACACAAAGAATGGGAAAGGCCCGGCATACCTTTTGTCCCTCCCCCTATATTTAAGAAATTGTTTCCTATGGTCGACCCCAGAAAGGACTTATGGCAGACAGTCCCCAAGGTCGAGGGGGCGGTTTCTACTCTAAACAAACGCACTACTATCCCTATAGAAGATAGTTGTGCTTTCAAAGATCCTATGGATAAAAAATTAGAGGGTTTGCTTAAAAAGATGTTTGTTCAGCAAGGTTACCTTCTACAACCAATTTCATGCATTGTTCCTGTCACTACAGCAGCGTGTTTCTGGTTCGATGAACTAGAAAAGTCGCTCGATAAAGATTCTTCTTATGAGGAGATTATGGACAGAGTTCACGCTCTTAAATTGGCTAACTCTTTTACTTTAGACGCCACTTTGCAATTAGCTAGATTAGCGGCGAAAAATTCAGGGTTTGCTATTGTGGCGCGCAGAGCGCTTTGGCTAAAATCTTGGTCAGCGGATGCGTCTTCCAAGAACAAATTGCTTAACATACCTTTCAAGGGGAAAACGCTGTTTGGCCCTGACTTGAAAGAGATTATTTCAGATATCACTGGGGGTAAGGGCCACGCCCTTCCTCAGGATAGGTCTTTTAAGGCTAAAAATAAACCAAATTTTCGTCCCTTTCGCAGAAACGGACCAGCCTCAAGTTCTACATCCTCTAAGCAAGAGGGTAATACTTCTCAAACCAAGCCAGCCTGGAGGCCAATGCAAGGCTGGAACAAAGGTAAGCAGGCCAAGAAACCTGCCACTGCTACCAAGACAGCATGAGATGTTGGCCCCCGATCCGGGACCGGATCTGGTGGGGGGCAGACTTTCTCTCTTCGCTCAGGCTTGGGCAAGAGATGTTCTGGATCCTTGGGCGCTAGAAATAGTCTCCCAAGGTTATCTTCTGCAATTCAAGGAGCTACCCCCAAGGGGGAGGTTCCACAGGTCTCAATTGTCTTCAGACCACATAAAAAGACAGGCATTCTTACATTGTGTAGAAGACCTGTTAAAAATGGGAGTGATTCATCCGGTTCCATTAGGAGAACAAGGGATGGGATTCTACTCCAATCTGTTCATAGTTCCCAAAAAAAGAGGGAACATTCAGACCAATCTTAGATCTCAAGATCCTAAACAAATTACTCAAGGTTCCATCGTTCAAAATGGAAACCATTCGGACAATTCTTCCTACCATCCAGGAAGGTCAATTCATGACCACGGTGGATTTAAAGGATGCGTATCTACATATTCCTATCCACAAGGAACATCATCGGTTCCTAAGGTTCGCCTTTCTGGACAAGCATTATCAGTTTGTGGCACTTCCATTCGGATTAGCCACTGCTCCAAGAATTTTCACAAAGGTACTAGGGTCCCTTCTAGCGGTGCTAAGACCAAGGGGCATTGCAGTAGTACCTTACTTGGACGACATACTGATTCAAGCGTCGTCTCTACCACAAGCAAAGGCTCATACGGACATTGTCCTGGCCTTTCTCAGATCTCACGAGTGGAAAGTGAACGTAGAAAAAAGTTCTCTATCTCCGTCAACAAGAGTTCCCTTCTTGGGAACAATAATAGACTCCTTAGAAATGAGGATTTTTCTGACAGAGGCCAGAAAATCAAAACTTCTAAGCTCTTGTCAAGTACTTCATTCTGTTCTTCTTCCTTCCATAGCGCAGTGCATGGAAGTAATAGGTTTGATGGTCGCGGCAATGGACATAGTTCCTTTTGCGCGAATTCATCTAAGACCATTACAACTGTGCATGCTCAGTCAGTGGAATGGGGATTATACAGACTTGTCTCCGACGATACAAGTAGATCAGAGGACCAGAGATTCACTCCGTTGGTGGCTGACCCTGGACAACCTGTCACAAGGGATGAGCTTCCGCAGACCAGAGTGGGTCATTGTCACGACCGACGCCAGTCTGGTGGGCTGGGGCGCGGTCTGGGAACCCCTGAAAGCTCAGGGTCTTTGGTCTCGGGAAGAATCTCTTCTCCCGATAAATATTCTGGAACTGAGAGCGATATTCAATGCTCTCAAGGCTTGGCCTCAGCTAGCAAAGGCCAAATTCATACGGTTTCAATCAGACAACATGACGACTGTTGCGTATATCAACCATCAGGGGGGAACAAGGAGTTCCCTGGCGATGGAAGAAGTGACCAAAATAATTCAATGGGCGGAGACTCACTCCTGCCACTTGTCTGCAATCCACATCCCAGGAGTGGAAAATTGGGAAGCGGATTTTCTGAGTCGTCAGACATTTCATCCGGGGGAGTGGGAACTCCATCCGGAAATCTTTGCCCAAATAATTCAATTGTGGGGCATTCCAGACATGGATCTGATGGCGTCTCGTCAGAACTTCAAGGTTCCTTGCTACGGGTCCAGATCCAGGGATCCCAAGGCGACTCTAGTGGATGCACTAGTAGCACCTTGGAGCTTCAACCTAGCTTATGTGTTCCCACCGTTTCCTCTCATTCCCAGGCTGGTAGCCAGGATCAAACAGGAGAGGGTATCGGTGATCTTGATAGCTCCTGCGTGGCCACGCAGGACTTGGTATGCAGATCTGGTGAATATGTCATCGGCTCCACCATGGAAGCTACCTTTGAGACAGGACCTTCTTGTTCAAGGTCCGTTCGAACATCCGAATCTGGCCTCACTCCAACTGACTGCTTGGAGATTGAACGCTTGATTTTATCAAAGCGAGGGTTCTCAGATTCTGTCATTGATACTCTTGTTCAGGCCAGAAAGCCTGTAACTAGAAAAATCTACCATAAAATATGGAAAAAATATATCTGTTGGTGTGAATCTAAAGGATTCCCATGGAACAAGATAAAAATTCCTAAGATTCTATCCTTTCTTCAAGAAGGTTTGGAGAAAGGATTATCTGCAAGTTCTTTGAAGGGACAGATTTCTGCTTTATCTGTTTTACTTCACAAAAAGCTGGCGGCTGTGCCAGATGTTCAAGCTTTTGTTCAGGCTCTGGTTAGAATCAAGCCTGTTTACAAACCTTTGACTCCCCCTTGGAGTCTTAATTTAGTTCTTTCAGTTCTTCAGGGGGTTCCGTTTGAACCCCTACATTCCGTTGATATCAAGTTATTATCTTGGAAAGTTTTGTTTTTGGTTGCAATTTCTTCTGCTAGAAGAGTTTCAGAGTTATCTGCTCTGCAGTGTTCTCCTCCTTATCTGGTGTTCCATGCAGATAAGGTGGTTTTGCGTACTAAACCTGGTTTTCTTCCGAAAGTTGTTTCTAACAAAAATATTAACCAGGAGATAGTCGTGCCTTCTTTGTGTCCGAATCCAGTTTCAAAGAAGGAACGTTTGTTGCACAATTTGGATGTAGTTCGTGCTCTAAAATTCTATTTAGAGGCTACAAAGGATTTCAGACAAACATCTTCCTTGTTTGTTGTTTATTCTGGTAAAAGGAGAGGTCAAAAAGCAACTTCTACCTCTCTATCTTTTTGGCTTAAAAGCATCATCAGATTGGCTTATGAGACTGCCGGACGGCAGCCTCCTGAAAGAATCACAGCTCATTCCACTAGGGCCGTGGCTTCCACATGGGCCTTCAAGAACGAGGCTTCTGTTGATCAGATATGTAAGGCAGCGACTTGGTCTTCACTGCACACTTTTACTAAATTTTACAAATTTGATACTTTTGCTTCTTCTGAGGCTATTTTTGGGAGAAAGGTTTTGCAAGCCGTGGTGCCTTCCATCTAGGTGACCTGATTTGCTCCCTCCCATCATCCGTGTCCTAAAGCTTTGGTATTGGTTCCCACAAGTAAGGATGACGCCGTGGACCGGACACACCTATGTTGGAGAAAACAGAATTTATGTTTACCTGATAAATTACTTTCTCCAACGGTGTGTCCGGTCCACGGCCCGCCCTGGTTTTTTAATCAGGTCTGATGATTTTTTTTCTCTAACTACAGTCACCACGGTATCATATGATTTCTCCTATGCAAATATTCCTCCTTTACGTCGGTCGAATGACTGGGGAAGGCGGAGCCTAGGAGGGATCATGTGACCAGCTTTGCTGGGCTCTTTGCCATTTCCTGTTGGGGAAGAGAATATCCCACAAGTAAGGATGACGCCGTGGACCGGACACACCGTTGGAGAAAGTAATTTATCAGGTAAACATAAATTCTGTTTTTATAAAGCTACAACCTTGTGTGGTGTTTCCAGCTTTGAAGACTGTGTGTTTCCAAGATCCCAGGTCACAATATATATATATATATATATCCAACTTTAGACATGTATATGTATGTATGTCAATGTTAAAGCCATTTGCCTGCCTTTTTCTTCTA
Source organism: Bombina bombina (assembly GCF_027579735.1). Taxonomy (NCBI): domain Eukaryota; kingdom Metazoa; phylum Chordata; class Amphibia; order Anura; family Bombinatoridae; genus Bombina; species Bombina bombina. The sequence continues at coordinate 291,988,613 of NC_069503.1, read as the reverse complement.
TAAAGGTAAGACGAGTCCACGGATTCATCCTTTACTTGTGGGATATTATCCTTCCCTACAGGAAGTGGCAAAGAGCACCACAGCAGAGCTGTCTATATAGCTCCTCCCTTAGCTCCACCCCCCAGTCATTCTCTTTGCCTACTCTAAGTACTAGGAAGGGTTAAGTGAAAGAGGTGATAAAATATTAGTTTTTTATTTCTTCAATCAAGATTTTGTTATTTTAAATGGTACCAGTTTGTACTATTTACTCTCAGGCAGCAGATGGATGAAGACTGCTGCCTGGAGGATGATGATCTTAGCATTTGTAACTAAGGTCCATTGCTGTTCCCACAGATGCTGAGGAGTACAGGAAACTTCAGTGTGAGGAACAGTTTCATGCTATGCAGCAATGAGGTATGTTCTGTTCAGTCATATTTTTTCTAGAGAGACTGTATTTCAGAAAGGCTGACATTATACCCAGGAGGCTAAGGGTAAGCAGTAATCCTAGAGCTAAAAGAAGGGCATTACTTAGCTTGCATATGGGGCCAATTACATATATGGTTGACACTGAATGGCAAATGTTTGTGAGCAAACGTTATTTTTGGATGGGAGTGCTTTAAAGTTTTTGTGGGCAATAAACGTTTTGGTCATCTTTATTAGGGCACACATGGCTTAACTTTCGGGTCTTAGGACCCACATGGCTAGTTATAATCGCTCTGGTGCGGTTCTTTAAGGCTGAGGAAACATTAAGTGAGATGGGCGGGGCCTATATTCGCGCCTCAGATGCGCAGTTAGTTTGTCAGCAAGCAGCAAGCTCTAACTCCTGAGGGCCCTGGTGAATGTTTTGGGCCAAATCAAAGCTTTTACCCCACAATTTCGATCACTGAGGGCAGGTAGGGCCACAGCAGGGCTGTGGCAAGGTGCTGAGGTTTTTTTTTTTCGGATCTGGGCCTATTTTCGATCCGGTTTGGAATTTAAGGGGTTAATAGTTACATTTTTTTTGTGGTGCAATCTTAACTACCTATAGTGTGTCTACATACAAAATTTTGAAAAATTTGGTGCATGTTTAGGCTGTTTTACAGAACATGCATGCTTTTTTTCTCTTAAAGGCGCATTTACCGTTTTTTTAAGATTGTTATTTTTTTTCACTAAATAAAGTGTTTTCATGCTTGTTTGTAGTCATTACTAGCCTGTTCAACATGTCTGACATTGAGGAAAGTCAATGTTCAATATGTTTAGAAGCCATTGTGGAACCTCCACTTAGAATGTGTCCCTCATGCACTGAAAGGTCAATAAATTGTAAAGAACATATTTTAGCTACTAAAAGTATGTCGCAGGATGATTCACAGTCAGAAGAGAATCAGGTTATGCCATCTAATTCTCCCCAAGTGTCACAACCGTTAACGCCCGCACAAGCGACGCCAAGTACTTCTAGTGCGTCTAACTCTTTCACCCTGCAAGATATGGCCGCAGTTATGAATTTTTTTTGTGGTGTAATCTTAACTACCTATAGTGTGTCTACATACAAAATTTTGAAAAATTTGGTGCATGTTTAGGCTGTTTTACAGAACATGCATGCTTTTTTTCTCTTAAAGGCGCATTACCGTTTTTTTAAGATTGTTATTTTTTTTCACTAAATAAAGTGTTTTCATGCTTGTTTGTAGTCATTACTAGCCTGTTCAACATGTCTGACATTGAGGAAAGTCAATGTTCAATATGTTTAGAAGCCATTGTGGAACCTCCACTTAGAATGTGTCCCTCATGCACTGAAAGGTCAATAAATTGTAAAGAACATATTTTAGCTACTAAAAGTATGTCGCAGGATGATTCACAGTCAGAAGAGAATCAGGTTATGCCATCTAATTCTCCCCAAGTGTCACAACCGTTAACGCCCGCACAAGCGACGCCAAGTACTTCTAGTGCGTCTAACTCTTTCACCCTGCAAGATATGGCCGCAGTTATGAATACTACCCTCACAGAGGTTTTATCTAAGCTGCCTGGGTTGCAGGGAAAGCGCAGCAAGGCTGGTGTGAGGACAAATGCTGAGTCCTCTGACGCTTTATTAGCTATATCCGATGTACCCTCACAATGTTCTGAAGTAAGGGATTTGCTGGCTGAGGGAGAGATTTCTGACTTAGGAAATATGTTCCCTCAGACAGATTCAGATATGACGGCTTTTAAATTTAAACTAGAACACCTCCGCTTATTGCTCAGGGAGGTTTTAGCGACTCTGGATGATTGTGACCCTATTGTGGTTCCAGAGAAATTATGTAAAAATGGACAGATTCCTAGAGGTTCCTGCCTACACTGATGTTTTTCCGGTCCCTAAGAGGATTTCGGAAATTGTTACTAAGGAGTGGGATAGACCAGGTATTCCGTTTGCTCCCCCTCCTACTTTTAAGAAGATGTTTCCCATATCAGACGCCGTGCGGGACTCGTGGCAGACGGTTCCTAAGGTGGAGGGAGCTATTTCTACCCTAGCTAAGCGTACAACTATACCTATTGAGGACAGTTGTGCTTTCAAAGATCCTATGGATAAAAAATTAGAGGGTCTCCTGAAGAAAATATTTGTTCATCAAGGTTTTCTTCTCCAACCTATAGCGTGCATTGTTCCAGTAACTACTGCAGCGTCCTTTTGGTTCGAGGCTCTGGAAGAGGCTCTTCAGGTTGAGACTCCATTAGAGGATATTCTGGATAGAATTAGGGCTCTCAAGCTAGCTAATTCTTTCATTACAGATGCCGCTTTCCAATTGGCTAAATTAGCGGCGAAGAATTCAGGTTTTGCCATTTTAGCGCGCAGAGCGTTATGGCTTAAATCCTGGTCTGCTGATGTGCCATCAAAAGCTAAGCTTTTAGCCATCCCTTTCAAGGGTAAGACTCTATTCGGGCCTGAACTGAAAGAGATAATTTCAGACATCACTGGAGGGAAAGGCCATGCCCTTCCTCAGGACAAGACAAATAAGATGAGGACCAAACAGAATCATTTTCATTCCTTTCGAAACTTCAAAGGTGGTCCCTCTTCCTCTTCCCCTGCCGCAAAGCAAGAGGGGAATCTTGCTCAATACAAGTCAATCTGGAGACCTAACCAGACTTTGAACAAGGGTAAACAGGCCAAGAAGCCCGCTGCTGCCACCAAGACAGCATGAAGGGGTAGCCCCCGATCCGGGACCGGATCTAGTAGGGGGCAGACTTTCTCTCTTCGCTCAGGCTTGGGCAAGAGACGTTCAGGACTCCTGGGCTTTAGAAATAGTAACCCAGGGGTATCTTCTAGATTTCAAAGATTCTCCCCCAAGGGGGAGATTCCATCTTTCTCAATTGTTTGTAAAAAGAGAGGCGTTCTTACGCTGTGTAGAAGACCTACATTCCATGGGAGTGATCTGCCCAGTTCCGGAAACAGAACAGGGGCAAGGGTTCTACTCCTATCTGTTTGTAGTTCCCAAAAGAGAGGGAACTTTCAGACCAATTTTGGATCTCAAGATCCTAAACAAATTCCTCAGAGTCCCATCCTTCAAGATGGATACCATTCGGACTATTTTACCAGTGATCCAGGAGGGTCAATATATGACCACCGTGGACTTAAAGGATGCGTATCTACACATTCCTATCCACAAAGATCATCACCAGTTCCTCAGGTTCGCCTTTCTGGACACGCATTACCAGTTTGTGGCTCTTCCCTTCGGGTTGGCTACGGCTCCCAGAATTTTCACAAAGGTGCTAGGGTCCCTTCTGGCGGTTCTAAGACCGCGGGGCATAGCGGTGGCGCTTTATCTGGACGATATCTTAATACAAGATCTCACGGGTGGAAGGTGAACGTACAAAAGAGTTCACTTATCCCTCACACAAGAGTTCCATTCCTGGGAACTCTGATAGATTCGGTAGACATGAAGATTTTTCTGACGGAGGTCAGGAAATTAAAGATTTTATCCATCTGCCGAGCTCTTCATTCCATTCCTCGGCCGTCAGTGGCTCAGTGTATGGAGGTAATCGGTTTAATGGTAGCGGCAATGGACATAGTTCCGTTTGCTCGCTTGCATCTCAGACCACTGCAACGTTGCATGCTCAAACAGTGGAATGGGGATTATGCAGATTTATCTCCTCAGATAAATCTGGACCAAGAGACCAGAGACTCTCTTCTTTGGTGGTTGTCACAGGATCATCTGTCCAAGGGAATGTGTTTCCGCAGGCCAGCGTGGGTCATAGTGACGACGGACGCCAGCCTATTGGGTTGGGTTGCAGTCTGGAATTCCCTGAAAGCACAGGGATTGTGGACTCAGGAGGAGGCTCTCCTCCCGATAAATATTCTAGAACTGAGAGTGATATTCAATGCGCTTCAGGCGTGGCCTCAGCTGGCGTTGGCCAGATTCATAAGATTCCAGTCGGACAATATCACGACTGTAGCATATATCAATCATCAGGGGGGAACAAAGAGTTCTCTAGCGATGATAGAGGTTACCAAAATAATGGGCAGAGACTCACTCTTGCCATCTATCAGCAATCTATATCCCAGGAGTGGAGAACTGGGAAGCGTATTTTCTAATTCGTTAGACTTTTCATCCGGGGGAGTGGGAACTCAATCCGGAGGTGTTTGCACAATTGATTCAGCAATGGGGCACACCAGAATTGGATCTGATGGCGTCTCATCAGAATGCCAAACTTCCTCGATACGGGTCCAGGTCAAGGGATCCTCAGGCAGTACTGATAGATGCTCTAGAAGTACCCTGGTCGTTCAACCTGGCTTATGTGTTTCCACCATTTCCTCTCCTTCCTTGTTTGCCAGAATCAAACAGGAGAGAGCTTCGGTGATTTTGATAGCACCTGCGTGGCCACGCAGGACTTGGTATGCAGACCTGGTGGACATGTCATCTCTTCCACCATGGCCTCTGCCTCTGAGACAGGACCTTCTGATTCAAGGTCCGTTCCAGCATCCAAATCTTGTTTCTCTGCGACTGACTGCTTGGAAATTGAACGCTTGATGTTGTCCAAGCAGGGGTTCTCTGAGTCGTTCATAGATAACGTGATTCAGGCTCGAAAGCCTGTCACCAGGAAAATTTATCATAAGATATGGCGTAAATATCTTTATTGGTGCGAATCCAAAGGCTACTCATGGAGTAAGATCAGGATTACTAGGATTTTGTCCTTTCTCCAAGAAGGATTGGAGAAGGGGTTATCAGCTAGTTCCTTAATGGGACAGATATCTGCTTTTTCAATTCTACTGCACAAACGTCTGGCAGATGTTCCAGACGTTCAGTTGTTCTGTCAGGCTTTAGTTAGAATCAAGCCTGTGTTTAAACCTGTTGCTCCGCCATGGAGTTTGTTAGTTCTTAAAGTTCTTCAAGGGGTTCCGTTTGAACCTATGCATTCCATAGATATTAAGCTACTATCTTGGAAAGTTCTGTTTTTAGTTGCTATCTCTTCGGCTCGAAGAGTTTCGGAACTATCTGCATTGCAATGTGACTTGCCTTATCTTGTTTTCCATGCTGATAAGGTGGTTTTGCGTACCACACCTGGATTCCTTCCTAAGGTTGTTACTAATAAGAATATTAATCAGGAAATTGTTGTTCCTTCTCTGTGTCCTAATCCTTCCTCTAAGAAGGAGCGTCTATTGCACAACTTGGACGTGGTTCGTACTTTAAAGTTTTACTTGCAAGCGACCAAAGATTTCCGTCAAACATCATCCTTGTTTGTTGTCTATTCTGGAAAACGTAGAGGTCAAAAAGCTACGGCTACCTCTCTTGCCTTTTGGCATACAAGACTGCTGGACAGCATCCTCCTGAAAGAATTACAGCTCACTCTACTAGAGCGGTGGCTTCCACATGGGCTTTTAAAAATGATGCTTCTGTTGAACAGATTTGTAAGGCTACGACTTGGTGTTCGCTTCATACCTTTTCCAAATTTTCCAAATTTGATACCTTTGCTTCTTCGGAGGCTATTTTTGGGAGAAAAGTTCTTCAAGCAGTGGTGCCTTTTGTTTAACCATCTGTCTTGTCCCTCCAGTTCATCCGTGTCCTGTAGCTTTGGTATTGTATCCCATAAGTAAAGGATGAATCTGTGGACCCGTCTTTGCTTTATAGAAGAAAACTAAATTTATGCTTACCTGATAAATTGATTTCTTCTATGGTAAGACGAGTCCACGGCCCGCCCTATCATTTTAAGACAGATTGTATTTTTTTATTTAATCTCAGTCACCTCTGCACCTTGTAGTTTCTCCTTTTTCTTCCTGTACCTTCGGTCGAATGACTGGAGGGTGGAGCTAAGGGAGGAGCTATATAGATAGCTCTGCTGTGGTGCTCTTTGCCACTTCCTGTAGGGAAGAATAATATCCCACAAGTAAAGGATGAATCCGTGGACTCGTCTTACCATAGGAGAAATCAATTTATCAGGTAAGCTTAAATTTAGTTTTTTAACACCTGAGACCTCCTGTTTGAACTTTTTTGTGCAATATTTTTTTTATTATTATTTTTTATTAGATAGGGTTATGATGAGTGTAACTGTACTTTGTAATGTATTTGTATGTGTTTTGTGACACTTTTGTTTTTCACAATACAGTGAATCAGAGCTCTGAGGTTACGCTAACCCGACGCACATTAACTTCAATTGCACTCAAGCAATTGCATATACTTTCAACTTGTAATACAAGTGAAATACATGACATGCGCAAACAGTCACGATAAACCCCTTATCGCGTTCACATAATTGTTAATGCGCTACTCGTAATCTGTTCCAAAATGATTTTTTTTTTGGCTTGAGTTTTAAGTATTAACAATCGTTATATATTGTTGAAATGTGGTATGTGTGTCTGTAATAAAGTGTGAGGAATACATTTATGTCGCTTGAAAAATAACAACTGGATACATTCTTCTTTATACTTAAAGTGACATGTAACACTTTTTTCTTTCATAATTCAGATTCAGCATAACATTCTAAACAACTTTCCAATTTACTTCTATTATCTAATTTGCTTTATTACCTTTGTTGAAAAGCATACCTAGGTAGGCTCAGGAGTTTGGAGCTAGCTGCTGATTGGTGGCTATATATAAATGCCCCATGTTATTGGCTTACCTATGTGTTCAGCTAGCTTCCAGTAGTGTATTGCTGCGCTTCTAATAAAGGATATCAATAGAATGAAGTACAATTTATAATAGAAGTAAAAGTTGTTTAAAAATGTATGGTCTATCTGAGTCATAAAATGAAAATTTTGGATTTCATATCCCTTTAATTACATAAAATATGTGATTAAAATACATATGCATATTTTGCATCACTGACACTTTGTCTATGTAGTTTTGATATATCTGTTTCATGATACGGCATCTTTTTCATTGCATCTTCAAGTAACCATAAAAATCACTTTACGTGTTGCTTTGGTACAACATTACAGTTTGTTGTAATTTAGTGTAAGAGTGACTTATATTTGGATAGCATGACATGTATAATTAGAATCAATAGTGTACTGTTACTTGCATGTTAAAATAATCTCTTTATTTTTTTCCAAATAACTTCATTAGTAGTCTTATCTTCACTACAGTTTGGTCATATTTCCTGATAGCATGACAGCTGCTAATACAAGTTTTTAATGTCAGATTTCCGGAATTGGGATATCTGCCAGATTTCAGCATTGGTCTATTACTTAATGGCCTCAGACTACCCCGTTAAACAATGTTTTACATTGTTTTCAAAACATTTGCTTTTATTTTTAAACAGGAAAAATTATCTAAATTTAAGTGGAAGCCGTAAAAAAGGAATGTGAAAGTGAATTTACTTGATTAGTCCAGAGAATCATCTCTTTCAGAGAGAGTAATTTCTTCCTGTAAGCTGTGACAAAAATTTTAACAGAAATGGAATCATAAGAATATCTGGTTTTGCTATAGTATAAAACATCATCACCCTCTGGTTTTAAGTGATCATTTATTAAAAAGTAGTTAAATAGACAGACAGTTGATACATAGGGGCATATTTATCAATCTCAGTATGGAGCTTGATGAAACACAAGTTATGACACAGCGGTCTAATGACCGCTGCTTCCTAACCTGTCCACCTGCTCTGAGGCGGCGGACAGACATCGCTGAAAATCAACCCGGTCCAATACGATCAGACAGGCAGGGTTCAGCAGCAGTATATCAATCCAGCAAATTAGGGGTTAAACAGGCAGAGTAGTCAGACAGGCAGGGTTCAGCAGCAGTATATCAGTCCAGCAATTTAGAGGTTAGACAGGCAGAGTAATCAGACAGGCAGAGTGAAGCAGTAGTTCAGGGGTTTAACAGGCATAGTAGTCAGGGTTCAAACACATTAAGGCAATACTGTAGTAACGATCTATCACACCCAGGAGTACACAAAGTAACACCTATACTTGGGCAGTGATAGATCGTTATTGAGGGACTTACATAGGCGCAGGATTTGCGCCACAGGAATCCAGACTGGCATCTGAGAGAGAGGAGCGTGCAGAGATGACGTCAGCCTCGGACACATCCGGACCCGACACAGCCCCTGGCAACGAGCAGGGAAGGAGATGCCGCACCCCTAGCAACGGCTAGAGCGGCGCAGCGTGACATAGTCCCCTTCTCAAGGGTTCCCTCTGGGATTCAGAGCCGGCCTCAAAGGATGAGCAGCATGGAATCTGGAGACCAAAGATAGAACATTGACATCACGGGCAGGAACCCAGTGACGTGTCGGTCTGCAGCAGAAACCCCAGTGGACTGAGCAGAGAGAGGGAAGACACGAGGTTGATACCCTGCTGCGGCTTGAAATGGAGAACATTTAAGAGAAGAGTGCCAATGAGTGTTTCTTGCCAGCTCAGCTAGGGGTAACAACTCAGACCAGTTGGTATGGCGAGCTTTGACAAAGGCTTTAAGATAGGCTTCAAGATCCTGGTTTACTCTCTCAGTTAGTCCATTGGTCGGAGGATGGTAGCCAGAAGACAAGGAAACAGTGTTTCAATCAAGTTACAAAAGGCTTTCCAAAAGGTAGATATGCACTGTGGACCTCTGTCGGAAACAATATTCACAGGAATGCCATGAAGTCTTACCACATGCAAGAGAAAAAGGGACGATAATTTTTGGGCAGAAGGCAGTTTGGTTAGGGGTACAAAATTAGCCAGTCTGGAAAAGTGATCCACCACAACCCAGATAACTGTATGGGGTCAGAAGGAGGAAGGTCAACAATGAAGTCCATTGTTATGTGTGCCCATGGTTGTTTGGGATTGTACAATGGTTGGAGCAAGCCAGGAGGCAAGGATCAGGGAATTTTGTTGGCAGCACAAGTTGTGCAGGCTTTCACATAATACTGAGCGTCAGACTTCATAGTAGGCCACCATACATGTTGGGAAAGATGCTTAAACGTCCTAGTCAAACCAGGATGTCCTGAGAGTCTACTATCATGAGCCCAGGATAGCACAGGGGTGCGTAGGTTCAGAAGTACAAAGAGGATATCGGAGGCCCCGGGGGCTCCAGGAGGTTTACTAGACTGGGCATGTTGCAATCTTTGTAGAAGGGTGGTATTTAGTTGAGCAACCACACAGGAGGGAGGTATGATGTGTTCAATAGGAGCTTTAGAGGAGTCACTTGAGTGAGGGAACTGAAAGGAAAGGGCGTCTGCCTTCTTGTTCTTGGTCCCAGGAAGATAAGAGACTACAAAGTTAAAATGGGAGAAGAACAAGGCCCACCTGGCCTGTCGAGGATTGATTCGATGAGCAGTCTCTAGGTAAGTCAGATTCTTGTGGTCGGTGAGAATCTGAATGGGATTGGCGGTGCCCTCTAACCAATGACGCCATTTAGTCAAAGCCATCTTAATGGTTAAGAGTTCACGGTTACCCACATCGTAGTTCCTCTCAGCAGGAGTAAAGCGTTAAGAGAAAAAGGCTACAGGGTGTGACATGGAAGTCAAAGCATCCCTTTGGGTAAGAACGGCTCCAGCCCCTATCGTGGAGGCATCAACCTCTACAGTGAACTGTAGGTCAGGATCAGGATGGCAAAGCACAGGAGCTGAACAGAAAGCCATTTTTAGACAAGAGAAGGCATTTATGGATTCGGGAGGCCAATGTTTACCGTCTTTGTTCCGTTTTGGCAATTCAGTAAAGGAACAACTGTTTGAGAAAAGTTCTTTATAAACTTGCGTTAATAATTGGAGAACCCCAAGAACCTCTGAAATTCCTTCAAAGAAGTAGTTTGAGGCCATTCTAGAACTGCGGTGAGTTTAGCTGGATCCATGGCAAAACCCTCCTTCGAAATGACATAACCAAGGAAATGGATTTGAACTTGATCAAACTCACACTTTTCTAGCTTGGCTACTAAAGAATTGTCTCTGAGACATAGAAGCACCTGTCTCACGTGTCTATGATGCTCCTCTAAAGTGGAAGAGAAAACAAGGATGTCATCCAGATAGACGAAGACAGTGCGGTTGAGGAGGTCACTGAGACATCGTTGACAAATGCCTGAAAGACTGCAGGGGCGTTACACAGCCCAAAGGGCATAACAAGGTATTCGTAATGCCCAGATCTTGTGTTGAAGGCGATCTTCCATTCGTGGCCTGGAAAGATGCAAATCCGATTGTATGCCCTGTGTAAATCCAATTTGGTGAATAAGCGAGCATCCTGGAGTGAGTCATATAGTTCAGTGATCAATGGTATGGGATAGCGATTCTTGATGATTATGTTGTTCAAGGCCCTGTAGTCGATGCAGGGTCTGATCCCACCATCCTTTTTACTGACAAAAAAGAAGCCTGCCCCAGCAGAAGAGGAGGAAGGGTGAATGAAACCTTTAGCTAGGTTCTCTTGGATGGATTTGGTCTCAGCCTTGGAGAGTGGATAAGTCCTTCCTTTAGGAAGTGGGGCTCCAGGAAAGAGGTCGATCTTGCAGTCATAAGGATGGTGGGATGGCAGTACTTCGAATGCTTTTTTCTCAAACACATCCGCAAAGTCTGCGTATACTGAAGGAAGGTTTAAAGGAGTCTGTATGCTGGCTATTGGAATGCGGAGCAGAGGAGTAACTTTAGCAAGGCAGCAGTGGAAACAGGAGGCACCCCAGGAGGCCAGTTGTCCCTCACCCCAGTTGATCTGTGGATTGTGTACCTGAAGCCAAGGAAGACCAAGGATGACAGGCTGTGCTGGGGAATGAATGACCTTAAACTGCAGCTGTTCGGTATGAAGAACTCCCACAGTCAGGGTCAGGGGTGCTGAATCAAAAAGGATCAAGTCTGAACCAAGGGGGGTGCCATCCAGAGTAGTTATTTTGAGACAATGTCTTTTCTGCAAAAGAGGCAAGCCAGCTTGAATCATGACACAGTGATCCAGGAAGTTTCCAGCTGCCCCTGAATTTATGAAGGCTTGAGTGAGGACAGTATTCTGAAGGTAAGGCTAACAGGTACCAGGGTCCAAGAGGAGTGAGGGGATTTAGTAGAGATCATGCTTAGAGGCACCCCTGTGTTATCCCCTAAGCATTGGCTTTTCCCGGCCGAATGTCACAGTTCTTTAGTTGGTGGGAGTTAGATCCACAATAAAAGCATAATCTCAGTCTCCTTCTTCTCTGTCATTCAGACTCTGAAGGTTTGAAGGAGGAGAGATCAATAGGTTCCTCCACTGAGGTAACTGGAGCTGCTGAAGGGGTAGATACTACCGAAACCAGACAAACCGGAGGACGGGATGGAAGGACCCTCCTTGTTCTGTCTCTCTCGGCTTGTCTCTCCTGAAAGCGAGAGTCCAGACTGATACAAAGCGTTATAAAGTCATCCAAAGAAGAAGGAATATCACGATAAGTGAGTTCATCTTTGATGCGTTCATGCAGACCCCCTGCTAAAGGCTGCCTTGAGAGCACTGCCATCTCACATGGTTTCAAGTACCAAGGTGTGAAACTCAATGGCGAATTGTGCCACAGTTCTATTGCCCTGGCGGAGATCCACAAGAGAATATTCTACAGCAGAGGTACGGCCAGAAGTCCCAAACACAGACGATAAAGCAGAAATGAAATAATCAGCATCATGCAGGAGTGGAGTGTTCTGTTCCAAAAGGGGAGAGAACCAGGCTAGGGCCTTGTCTTTCATTAAGGAAATGATAAAGGTGACCCTTGACTGGTGAGACTGAAAGGTCTGAGGATCATTGCGGAAGTGCAGCCTGCATTGGTTAAGAAAGCCCCTGCAGTCAGTAGTACCTTCATACTTGTTAGGCAAAGGTATCCGGGGTATACTTCCAGAAGCAGAGGAAGAAGTCACAATACCAGGAGTAGGGACCTGGAGCAGTATTCATCGCTGTAACTAGTAAGGAGAGTTAAGTGGTTATAGCCTCTAGCTTGGAATCCATATTCTGCAACTGTGTGTTATGGGTTCCCAACATCTGTCCCTGAAGATAAACATCTTGTGCCACCTCCTCTGGCTCCATGGCCCATGTATAATGTAATGCTCATGGGATACTACTCTATCAGACTGAACTCGGCCAGTAGTCTTGTTATCCCGGCGTTGAGCCGGAATGATAGGTAATATCCCAGAGCAGAGAAAGTTAGTAAGATGAGGAAGGCGGCACTCACCACAGACAGGATAGTCCCCAGCGGCAACGGCAGAGCAGTCCAAGGACAAACTACTAGAATGTTCAGGCAGGCAGGATTTGGCAACAGCAAAGCAGTACAAGGGCACACCACTAGAATGGTCAGGCAGGCAGGTTTCGGCAACAAAGAGGCAATCCAGAACAACAGGGGTTAAGAAGCAGAGTAGTCAGACAGGCAGGGTTCAGCAGCAGTATTTCAATCCAGCAAATTAGGGGTTTATCAGGCAGAGTAGTCAGACAGGCAGGGTTCAGCAGCAGTATATCAGTCCAGCAATTTAGGGGTTAAACAGGCAGAGTAGTCAGACAGGCAGAGTTCAGCAGTAGTATATCAATCCAGCAATTCAAGTGTATAACAGGCATAGTAGTCAGACAGGCAGGGTTCAAACACATTAAGGCAATACTGTAGTAACGTTCTATCACACCCAGGAGCACACAAAGTAACACCTATACTTGGGCAGTGATAGATCGTTATTGAGGGACTTACAAAGGTGCAGGATTTGCGCCATAGGAATGCAGACCGGCATCTGAGAGAGAGGAGCGTGTGGCGATGACGTCAGCGCTGCACGCATCTGGACCTGACACAGCCCCTGGCAACGAGCAGGGAAGAAGACGCTGCACCCCTAGCAATAGCTAGAGCGGCGTGGCGTGACAGTGATGGTCCGGGAATACAGTGGTGTCTCTCCTGGACGTCCTTTTGGTTGTTTTAACAGGGACTGTGCACTCATTATGTTTTTCTCGTTGAAGATGCTAGAGTTACAACTTACTCTGAGTTTTGGAGTGTTATTAAGAGTGGAAGGGCTCTATGTACCGTGTATTGACTATCATGCATTAGACTGTAGTCAGTGCGTTGGTGCAGTGGAAGGAAGCGCAATGTTTGCACGCTTCATCTCCATGCCATTTTCGTGTGCCCGCCTCCTTCTTTTCGAGTAAGGTGAAGTGCCATCTTGGACTGTGAACTCAGTTGCGATAACCCCGCCTCGTTCTCTGACCAAGAACGGAGTGGTGTTACTATCTTGAACAGCTCTGAGGTCTTAGAAGGATATTTCTGTGAGTTTTACGAACGCCAAAGATTGTATAGAGATAAGTTTCACATAATCATCTCTAGGGCTTGTTAGACTTATGTTAGTCTTGCTGGTATTTTATCAGAGCTTGGGGAATATTCATGCTTTTATTTCTAAACTATGTAGATAAACATCCCAGTGCGGAAATACTTATGCATGCAGTGGGATTGGGCAGAATTATGCTTGTTTCAAAAGTTACACATTCATATACCTTGGTTTAGGTTAGATTTCCTTCACTCATGGAAATATTCCATAAGCCCAATTGCTAAAGAATGGAACAGAGATCTGTTCCTATATATATATATATATATATATATATATATATATATATATATATATATATATACATATATATATATTTTTATTTTTTTTTAAGCATGTTTCTATAATCTTAAAGTGACAGTGTCATTTTATATATTTAAAAATATTTTTAAAATAAGTTATTTTAGCCTCATGTCTCCCTGGATGATGCTGTTTGGGCTTTGCCACAGCTTTTTCCTCAAACGTACCAAGCCTTTTTCCGGTGTCTCATGCAGAGCCCTGTGGTTCCTCTTAATCTCCTGGAGGAGTTATTTGCTTGCAGAATAGTCTGCCCAGGTGACTACTGGTATCTGTGGCATTATCAGCCTTTCCTGTCTTAAAGGGAAATCACAGGAGGACAATTGATGAATCAGAAGGTTTCTGCTCCGCTTGCTACACGTATTGCCCTCCTTATAGTCTGATAAGGGGGATAGGCGATAGTATCCGAGGGTTATATCTCCGATTCGGACAGTTTAATTCCTTCATCTGATGCTGAAGTAGTTACCTTCAGATTCAAGCCTAAATATCTTTGTGTATTATGTATGTGGGGTGGGCCACCTAGTAAACTTCGACTCCCTGTCGTTGTGAATCCTCAGGAATCTAGTTACGTTTATATATACTAGGATTCGTCTTTAAAAAATTTTTACTTTTCGCATACTGTGCTAGGAGAAAATTCTCAATTATGGGCAAGGAGCCCTTTGTCCCCATCTCCTGTCTGTCAGTAGCTGTCTCCTTTAAATATCATGGTGGCTTAAAGGTTCCTAATCTAAGTACCAGGAGACACAGGTTCTAATCCAGTACAGAGCTTCTGCTCAGCAATCACAAACATAATCTGATGTGGTTTTTATTAAAATTGCTATTCTGGTTAAGAGATCTTCGATTCATATAAAAGTATAGATGCTCTTATAAGGTTGAAGTTTCTTATTGACTAGGGCGGCATCCGTTGGGCGCGACACCTTGTTTGATTCGAATCTGGAGGACTCCATGTAGAGATCCAGGACAGAAAGGCTGTTAGGCTCTTCCCCTGTGGCTCTTCCCCTTTGTCTCCCAAGCAGGAGCAGTTCAAGTCCTCTTGGATATCCACTCAGTGTGGATCAGGGGGAAGTAATTAAAGAAGCCGCAGCTAATTCTCTTCCAGCAGGAAGGGTTTACCTCCGTGCCAGGATTGGATCCTGTGGAGGGCAATATATCTCAGTTTTTCTCATGCCTGGATACAAGATGCCCTAAATTCCTAAGGTGCTATAGATTCAGTTTTCCAGAATTTCGAGTTGATATTAAACCCCTTCCTCTCAGGAGCAGGTTCCACCTCTCAGGACTAGCTGTAGCCTGGATAAGAAGAGAGGCATTCTAGAAATAGGTTCAGGATCTCCCTCTCTGAGAGTGATTGTTCCAGTTCTAGTTAAGGAACAGGGTGTAGTTCTTTTCCAAAGGAAGATGAGGCGTAGTGGTTAGCTACTCCGCTTCTGAAGTAGTAGGTTGTGGATTGGAACCCAGGTAAAGCTACTGCTTTCTCATCCGGAATGTGCTTCTGGTGACAGCTTACATTCTTAAGCAGACTATTTATACATCCTTTAAGATGGAGACTATCGCTCCATTCTTCCTTGGTGCAAGATTGGCAGGTTTTATCGTCCTTAGACCTAAAGGATGCATACCCATTCAAGGGGATCTTCTCAGAATCTGAGTTTTGCCTTTTCGGCAATGACTTTGCCACAGCTCCCAGAGTTTTTTTGTTTTCTTGACCGCGATTCGTTCAGACGACATCTTTCTACAAGCAAAATCTCATTCGGAGGTTTTGTTGTCTTCTTCGTTCCACAAATTGAAATGGAACTGGAATAGGGCTCTCTTGTTCCAACTACAAGGGTAGTTTACTTTTTGTTTCTTTTCAATGAAATTCTACCTGATGGAGGTCAGAAGAGCGACAATCCCTTATTTTGCTTCTCTCTTCAGTCTATTGCTCAGACTGTGTAATGGAGATTATCCGGATTGTCTCAGAGAAGTTCAGTCGGCAAGAGTCTCTACCCATGGTGTTTTTATCAGGAACATCGGTCTCACAAATTGGAGACTTTCCTGGACGTTTGTGACCACGGGCACCAGCTTGCTTGGCTGGGGAGGACTGTGAGAAGTCCTTTTTCCCCTTTATCATTTGGAGTTTAGAGCATTTTTCAATTCTCTGAGGGTTTGGCTTCAGCCGTCCTTAGCCCAATTTATCTGGTTCTAGTCAGTCAACATAGCCTCTGTTGAATTCTGAGTTCCCTTGCCATGAGGGTAACAGTTTCTGTGTGTCTACCGTCCATATTTCTGGAGTGGACAATTGAGAAGCGGATATCTGAGCAGACAGACTTCCCATTCCGGGGAGTGGGAACTCCATCCGGGAGGGTTCTCTAGGTAACAACCAAATGTAGTTTATCAGTATTGGTTCTTACAGCGTCTCGTCAGAACTCCAAGTTTCCTAGTAGGTTTGAGGTCTCGAAACCCTCAGATCCTTCTTATGGATGGCTTGGCAGTTCCTTGGAACTGCAGGTGGGCATATCCTTTCCTCTGTTTGTTCTCCTTCCGCTCGTCATTGTTCGAATCAGGTAGGAGAGAACATTGGTTTTCCTAATAGTTCCTGCGTGGTCTCGCAGGATCTGGTATGCGGATCGAGTAGAGATGTCGCCTATACCTCCGTGAAATTTTCCGCTGAGAAAGGATCTTCTGACTCAGGGGTCTTTCCTTCACCCAAATATTGTTTCTCTGAAGCTGACTGTTTGGAGCTGAATAACTAAGCATGGGTTTTCCGAATCGGTCATTGAGACCATGATTCGGGCTCGTAAGCCTATCACTAGAAAGACTTTTATAAGACAAAGAGCTTCTGGTGGCTCCCTGGAAAGTCACTGGGATACAACCTGAGAGACCTGAGTTCAAGTTCCGATGGGGGCATGACACTATATTTAGGATCCCAATGATCTTATCTTTTTTCAGGAAGGCCTTGAGAGGGAGTTATCTGTTAGTACCCTCAATTGTCAGTTTCTGCTCTGTTCTTTTTTTTATTTCTTTATTTAAATTCCAGTTCATAGTACATTTCATAGAACCAAAGAAAAAAAGAGACAAAAGTAAAAACACAACAAAATCAAATAACATACATGGTGAGTATCCTTATAATGTTTCTTTTATAAGGGTCCATCAGATTATTAATATATTTATTCAATCTATCTGCAAATATGGCAGTAATAAGTTTGTAGTCATTGTTTAATAATGATATTGGTCTGTATGCATTAAGGTTTACCGGATCTTTATCTTTTTTATTTATTAAGTGTGTAAGCACAGAAAAGACTGGATTCTGCGAGATTTTTAATAAAATATTGGTTAAATAGATCTTGCAGCGTACCCCCAATTTTATTTTTAAGTATTCTATAAAATTCCACAGGGATTTGGTCAGGTCCTGGAGCTTTGTTTAATTTGACCTTATCTATATTTCTCTTGTTAAGTGTAGTCAGTCCACGGGTCATCCATTACTTATGGGATTATATCTCTCCCCAACAGGAAGTTGCAAGAGGATCACCCAAGCAGAGCTGCTATATAGCTCCTCCCCTCACATGTCATATCCAGTCATTCTCTTGCAAGAGTTTTTTACTTAATTCTTCAATCAAAAGTTTGTTATTTTAAAATGGCACCGGAGTGTGCTGTTTTTTCTCTCAGGCAGTATTTAGAAGAAGAAGATCTGCCTGCGTTTTCTATGATCTTAGCAGACGTAACTAAGATCCACTGGCTGTTCTCGCGCATTCTGAGGAGGGGTAACTTCAGAAAGGGGAATAGCATGCGGGGTCCTCCGCAAATGAGGTATGTGCAGTATAATATTTTCTAGGAATGGAATTGACTAAGAAAACACTGCCGTTACCCATATGATGTAAGTACAGCCTTTAATGCAGTAGTAGCGACTGGTATCAGGCTGTTAAATGTATGCGCAGTTGAGTTATTTTCTAGGGACTAGAATTTGACTGAGAAAATACTGTTAATACTGAAATAAATGTATAAGCCTTAACTGCAGTAGAAGCGACTGGTAGCAGGCTTAGTGATAACTTTACATAACACTGGAAAAGTTGTTTTTAAAACGTTTACTGGCATGTTATTCGTTTTGTGAGGTACTTTGGTGATAAATCTTTTTGGGCATGATTTTTTTCCACATGGCTAACGTTTATTTCTGCATAGAAACCGTTGTAACAGGTCTCCCACTGTTGTAATATGAGTGGCAGGGGCCTTTTTTAGTGCCTTGTTGCGCAGATAAAATTCTAGCACAGTCTTCCTGCCTTTTCCTCCTTGATCCAGGACGTCTCCAGAGAGCTCAGGGGTCTTCAAAATTCAATTTTGAGGGAGGTAATCAGTCACAGCAGACCTGTGACAGTGTGTTTGACTGTGAGAAAAACGTTAAATCTAAACTTGATTATACGGTTGTGGGTATTGAGGGGTTAATCATCCGTTTGCTAGTGGGTGCAATCCTCTGCTAAATTCATACATTTATTGTTAAAATTGATGGCTATAACTGAATTAGTTCATTGTTATTTCAACTGTGACAGTTTTTTTGTGTTTTTAAAAGCGCTGCTACGTTTTTTCATATTGCTTGTAAATTCACTGACAGTTTTTTTCCAAGCTTGCTAGCCTTCATTGCTAGTCTGTTAAACATGTCTGATACAGATGAATCTACTTGTTCATTATGTTTAAAAGCCAATGTGGAGCCCAATAGAAATTTGTGTACCAATTGTATTGATGTTACTTTAAATAAAAGTCAGTCTTTACCGGTAAAGAAATTATCACCAGACATCGAGGGGGAAGTTATGCCGTCTAACTCTCCTCACGTGTCAGTACCTTCACCTCCCGCTCAGGAGGTGCGTGAGATTGTGGCGCCAAGTACATCAAGGCCCTTACAAATCACTTTGCATGATATGGCTAATGTTATGAAAGAAGTATTATCTAATTTGCCTGAGTCAAGAGGCAAGCGCGATAGCTCTGGGTTTAGGACAGAGCGCGCCGATGACACGAGAGCCATGTCCGATACTGCGTCACAATTTGCAGAACATGAGGACGGAGAGCTTCATTCTGTGGGTGACGGATCTGATCCGGGGAGACCGGATTCAGAAATTTCAAATTTTAAATTTAAGCTTGAGAACCTCCGTGTATTGCTAGGGGAGGTGTTAGCGGCTCTGAATGATTGTGACACGGTGGCAATCCCAGAGAAATGATGTAGGCTGGATAAATACTATGCGGTACCGGTGTGTACTGACGTTTTTCCTATACCTAAAAGGCTTACAGAGATTATTAGCAAGGAGTGGGATAGACCCGGTGTGCCTTTTTCCCCTCCTCTGATATTTAGAAAAATGTTCCCAATAGACGCCACAACACGAGACTTATGGCAGACGGTCCCTAAGGTGGAGGGAGCAGTTTCTACTTTAGCCAAGCGTACCACTATCCCGGTGGAGGATAGTTGTGCTTTCTCAGATCCAATGGATAAAAAATTAGAAGGTTACCTTAAGAAAATGTTTGTTCAACAAGGTTTTATATTACAGCCCCTTGCATGCATTGCGCCCGTCACTGCTGCGGCGGCATTCTGGTTTGAGTCTCTGGAAGAGGCTATTCGCACAGCTCCATTGGATGAGATTATGAACAAGCTTAAAGCCCTTAAGCTAGCTAAAGCATTTGTTTCGGATGCCGTGGTGCATTTAACCAAACTAACGGCTAAGAACTCCGGATTCGCCATCCAGGCGCGCAGAGCGCTATGGCTTAAATCCTGGTCAGCAGATGTAATTTCTAAATCTAAATTGCTTAATATTCCTTTCAAAGGGCAAACCTTATTCGGGCCCGGCTTGAAAGAAATTATTGCTGACATTACTGGAGGTAAGGGTAACTCCCTTCCTCAGGACAGGGCCAAATCAAAGGCCAGACAGTCTAATTTTCGTGCCTTTCGTAATTTCAAGGCAGGAGCAGCATCAACTTCCTCCGCCCCAAAACAGGAAGGGACTGCTACTCGTTACAGACAGGGTTGGAAAGGCAACCAGTCTTGGAACAAGGGCAAGCAGGCCAGAAAACCTGCTGCTGCCCCTAAGACAGCATGAAGAGAGGGCCCCCTGTCCGGAAACGGATCTAGTGGGGGGCAGACTTTCTCTCTTTGCCCAAGCTTGGGCAAGAGATGTCCAGGATCCCTGGGCGTTGGAGATCATATCTCAGGGATATCTTCTGGACTTCAAAGCTTCTCCTCCACAAGGGAGATTTCATCTTTAAAGGTTATCAGCAAACCAAATAAAGAAAGAGGCATTTCTACGCTGTGTTCAAGACCTCTTATTAATGGGGGTGATCCACCCAGTTCCGTGGTCGGAACAAGGGCAAGGATTTTATTCAAATCTGTTTGTGGTTCCCAAGAAAGAGGGAACCTTCAGACCAATCTTGGACTTAAAGATCCTAAACAAGTTCCTAAGAGTTCCATCATTCAAAATGGAAACTATTCGAACCATCCTACCCATGATCCAAGAGGGTCAGTACATGACCACAGTGGACTTAAAGGATGCCTACCTTCACATACCGATTCACAAGGATCATTATCGGTATCTAAGATTTGCCTTCCTAGACAGGCATTACCAGTTTATAGCTCTTCCCTTCGGGTTAGCTATGGCCCCAAGAATCTTTACAAAGGTTCTGGGCTCACTTCTGGCGGTTCTAAGACTGCGAGGCATAGCGGTGGCTCTGTACCTAGACGACATTCTGATACAAGCGTCAACTGCCAAGTCTCATACAGAGATAGTTCTGGCATTTCTGAGGTCGCATGGGTGGAAGGTGAACGTGGAAAAGAGTTCTCTATTACCACTCACACAAGGGTTCCCTTCTTAGGGACTCTTATAGATTCTGTAGAGATGAAAATTTACCTGACGGAGGCCAGGTTATCAAAACTTCTAAATGCTTGCCGTGCCCTTCATTCCATTCCACACCCGTCAGTAGCCCAGTGCATGGAAGTAATCGGCTTAATGGTAGCAGCAATGGACATAGTACCATTTGCGCGCCTGCATCTCAGACCACTGCAATTATGCATGCTCAGTCAGTTGAATGGGGATTACTCAGATTTGTTCCCTCTAATAAATCTGGATCAAGAGACCAGGGATTCTCTTCTCTGGTGGCTTTCTCGACTCCATCTGTCCAAAGGGATGACCTTTCGCAGGCCAGATTGGACGATTGTAACAACAGATGCCAGCCTTCTAGGTTGGGGCGCAGTCTGGAACTCCCTGAAGGCTCAGGGATCGTGGACTCAGGAGGAGAAACTCCTCCCAATAAATATTCTGGAATTAAGAGCGATATTCAATGCTCTTCTAGCTTGGCCTCAGTTGGCAACAATGAGGTTCATCAGATTTCAGTCGGACAATATCACGACTGTGGCTTACATCAACCATCAAGGGGGAACCAGGAGTTCCCTAGCGATGTTGGAAGTATCAAAGATAATTCGCTGGGCAGAGTCCAACTCTTGCCACCTGTCGGCGATCTATATCCCAGGCGTGGAGAACTGGGAGGCGGTCTTCCTAAGTCGTCAGACTTTTCATCCGGGGGAGTGGGAACTTCATCCGGAGGTCTTTGCTCAACTAATTCATCGTTGGGGCAAACCGGAACTGGATCTCATGGCTTCTCGACAGAATGCCACACTTCCTTGCTACGGATCCAGGTCCAGGGACCCGGGAGCAACGCTGATAGATGCTCTAGCAGCCCCTTGGGGTTTCAACATTGCTTATGTGTTTCCACCATTTCCGCTGCTTCCTCGGCTGATTGCTAAGATCAAACAGGAGAGAGCATCAGTGATTCTGATAGCACCTGCGTGGCCACGCAGGACCTGGTATGCAGATCTAGTGGGCATGTCGTCCTGTCCACCATGGTCTCTACCTCTGCGACAGGACCTTCTAATTCAGGGTCCTTTCAACCATCCAGATCTAGTTTCTCTGAGGCTGACTGCTTGGAGATTGAACGCTTGATTCTATCAAAGCGTGGCTTCTCGGAGTCAGTTATTGATACCTTAATACAGGCTCGGAAACCTGTTACCAGAAAAATTTACCATAAAATATGGCGTAAATACTTATATTGGTGTGAATCCAAGAGTTACTCATGGAGTAAAGTTAGGATTCCTAGGATTTTGTGCTTTCTACAAGAGGGTTTAGAAAAGGGTTTATCTGCTAGTTCATTAAAGGGACAGATTTCTGCTCTGTCTATTCTGTTACACAAACGTCTGGCAGATGTTCCAGACGTTCAGGCTTTTTGTCAGGCTTTGGCTAGGATTAAGCCTGTGTTTAAGACTGTTGCTCTGCCGTGGAGCTTAAACTTAGTTCTTAAAGTTCTTCAAGGTGTTCCGTTTGAACCCCTCCATTCCATTGATATTAAGCTGTTATCTTGGAAAGTTCTGTTTTTGATGGCTATTTCCTCGGCTCGAAGAGTCTCTGAGTTATCTGCCCTACACTGTGATTCTCCTTATCTGATTTTCCATTCAGACAAGGTAGTTCTGCGTACTAAACCTGGGTTTTTACCTAAGGTGGTTTCTAACAGGAATATCAATTAAGAGATTGTTGTTCCATCATTATGTCCTAACCCTTCTTCAAAGAAGGAACGACTTTTGCATAATCTGGACGTAGTCCGTGCCCTGAAGTTCTATTTACAGGCAACTAAAGATTTTCGTCAAACTTCTTCCCTGTTTGTCATTTACTCGGGACAGAGGAGAGGTCAAAAGGCTTCGGCTACCTCTCTCTCCTTTTGGCTTCGTAGCATAATACGTTTAGCCTATGAGACTGCTGGACAGCAGCCTCCTGAAAGAATTACAGCTCACTCCACTAGAGCTGTGGCTTCCACCTGGGCCTTTAAAAATGAGGCCTCTGTTGAACAGATTTGCAAGGCTGCAACTTGGTCTTCACTTCACACTTTTTCAAAATTTTACAAATTTGACACTTTTGCTTCTTCGGAGGCTATTTTTGGGAGAAAGGTGCTTCAGGCAGTGGTTCCTTCCGTTTAAAGTTCCTGCCTTGTCCCTCCCATCATCCGTGTACTTTAGCTTTGGTATTGGTATCCCATAAGTAATGGATGACCCGTGGACTGACTACACTTAACAAGAGAAAACATAATTTATGCTTACCTGATAAATTTATTTCTCTTGTAGTGTAGTCAGTCCACGGCCCGCCCTGTCTTTTAAGGCAGACCTAAATTTTAATTAAACTCCAGTCACCACTGCACCCTATGGTTTCTCCTTTCTCGTTTTGTTTCGGTCGAATGACTGGATATGACATGTGAGGGGAGGAGCTATATAGCAGCTCTGCTTGGGTGATCCTCTTGCAACTTCCTGTTGGGGAGAGATATAATCCCATAAGTAATGGATGACCCGTGGACTGACTACACTACAAGAGAAATAAATTTATCAGGTAAGCATAAATTATGTTTTTTTTTTAAATTTCCACTTCTGTTATAGGTTTATATAATTCTACTAGTTCCTTTGATCTTATTTGTGGGAGGAGCACTTCATTCCAAAATTCTCTTTTGCCTTTTCATTACAGGGTCCCACTGTATATGATGTATTTGATGCTGCTAATATTCTTATTCCCATCTTTTCCCCCCCTTACTTATTTTGAAAAAGAATTTTGCTGACCTTCCATGGTAGCTAGAAAAGAAGGCATTCGACCTCCTATCCTGTTTTGCATTTTTAACTTTTATAAATCCCTCTCTTTCTGATTTGGCTTTCATTTATCTGACCCAAGTTATATCATTAGGGTTGTTGATATATACTTTATAGTTATTTTTTAATTGATTTGCTAATTGAATATCCCGGGCTTGCATATTTTTTTTTTCCCATTTAACTAAATAAGCTTTTATTTCACTGTGAAAAAACGCTTTTGCAGCTTCCCAGAAGATCTCTATCTTATGGTAATAGTTTTTATTTTCTAATCTATATTGGTTCCATTTATACACTAAGAATCTATTAAAATCAATATCCTGTACCAGATATTTAGGGAAAAACAAATTGTTAGCTCCTGTCTTCCGAAGTCTGATACCATCTATAGCTAAACCAATTATCGCGTGGTCCGATATAACTATATCATCTATAACATAGATTCATTTATTTAAAAAAGATCTATACGGGACATTACTTTATGAGTCTTGGACACACATGAAAAAGATCTTGTGTCTGGATACTTTATCCACCATATATCATAGAGGTTCAATTTGTTTTGGAAAGCACCAAACAATCTTTCTTCCGCTTTTCTACCTATAGGGCAGTTACCAGTTCTCGTTCTATCTATCACTGGGGCCGTTGTCATATTAAAGTCCCCAGCAATGATCATATTCCTAATTATATAAGGAAAAGGTTTAATATATAAATTATGCCAGAACCCTGGGTCTAATCCATTTGGGCCATATACATTGCAGATAATTAATGAAGTGTCTCCATAATCTATTCCAACTATAATATATCTCCCCCCCCCCCTGGATCCGGCTCCTGTACTGAAATTTTGTATTTAACATCTCCTCATCTTGCAAATGGGTCTCTTGTAAGAGCGCAATGTCTTGATTCTTTTTTTTCTATAGTTTTAAAATTATGGACCTTTTGGCTGGGGATGTTATCCCCCCCACGTTCCAAGATACTAAATTAACCATTACTTCTTCTGGGTCTTAAAACACACCAACAGCAAAACACAAAAAAAGGACAGGGACAAAGAAAAAAACATAAACCAACTAAAGACATCTTGTGATACACTCCTATAGGGACCTATATATATAGCCTTACAGCAAATAAGGGGGCGCTAGGGGTAATAGAGGTACAATTGTAAACCTATATAATCGTTAAAAATACAATTGAATTAGGAAATGTGTATTATATCTAAAATTACTCAAATCCTCTCCAAATGAGAGAAGAGTTGCAAAATAAAGAGCAAAAGTTCTTTCCAAAGACAAGCAGAATGTCCTGCGGTGGTTGCCTCCTCCTCACCTACTGGTCCGGGTATGGCTGAGGAAAATAGAAGAAAATAGAGGGGCGCCTCATGTGTGGTATCGTCAGATGTAAAAGCCAGTAATAATAGTAGAGCAAAATGGGTACTCACACACTTCGAAAGCACACCAATGTGCTGGTAGGAGCAGGCTGCAGACTCATATAGGTGTGGCAGCTCACCTTTCAGACAGTGCTGTGATGCTGGAGATGGAATAGGAGACACAGAAAAGGAAGAAAAGCACTACATGTGCAGACCATTGAAGATATAACTGACAGTATTTTCAGTGATAAAAGTGGGTACATACTCCATGAGCACACTTATGTGCTGGTAGAAACAAGCTGCAAATTTTAGGCAGGTGTAGCAGCTCACCCCAAATCAGATTTCTTGATGCTGTAGTAAGAGTAATTCCAATAGGCTACACCGAGTCTCAGGAGAGTAAGGCGACTCTTGTGTATCAGCAAGGCAGTAGGTAGGTCAAGATATCCACTCAAAAACGTATTTATAATAAAATACAGATATTTATTTAAAAGCAAAAGTTAAAAATACACAACAAAGCAATTGCTGTGTTAAGTGGATATAAAGGGTTAAAAGTTACCCCAATAATGCAACATGTTTCTCGGTTTTGCACCGTTTCATCAGGCATATCATATGTGCCAGTTCTAGGATAGTTAGAACTGTGGGGAACTGTCCATAAGGTGGATGGTGCTATCTCCACGCTCGCTAAGAGAACGACTATGCCGCTTGAGGATAGCTTCTCTTTTAAGGAACCCATGTATTAAAAGATGGAGTCCATGTTGCAGACAATGTTTCAACTGACGGGGTTCATTTTCCAACCGGCGGTGGCAGTTGCTGCGGTGGCTGGTGTGGCTACCTACTGGTATGATGCACTTTCAGCAATGGTCGAGGTGGAGACTCCCCTCAATGAGATTCTGGATCGAATCAAAGCCCTAAGGCTGGCACATTCCGTTCATTTGTGATGCTAACATGCAGATTATTCGTCTGAATGCTAAGACATCAGGGTTTTCTGTTTTAGTCCACAGGGCTCTGTGGCTAAAATCGTGGTCTGCTGACATGACGTCTAAGTCTCGCCTGCTTTTCCTACTATTCAAGGGGAAGGTTTTGTTTGGCCCGAGCCTGGATTCTATCATATCTACAGTCACGGTGGCAATGGTGCCTTCTTGCCTCAGGATAAGAAAGCCAAACCTAAGGGATCTACTTTTCTGTCCCTTTCGTGCGGACAAGTCTCAGGGCCAGCAGCCTTCCACAAAATCTGAGCAATCCAAGGGATCTTGGAAGCCAGCAAACTCTAAAACAAGTTTCTGTCAGTTCCATCATTCAAGATGGAGACGATCAGGTCAATTTTGCCCCTGGTTCAAGAGGGGCAATTCATGACGATTATAGACCTGAAGGAAGCTTACCTTACCTTCGTGTTTCAATCCACAAGGATCACTTAAAATTTCGAAGGTTCGCCTTCCTGGACCAGCATTTGGCGACCACCCCCAAGAGTCTTTACAAAGCTTCTTGGAGCTCTTCTTGCAGTAGCAAGAGCCAGAGGGATTGCAGTGGCACCGTAGCTGGACGATATCCTGGTCCAGGCTCCATCATACAGTCTGGCGGAGGATCACTCGAGAGCTCTTCTTCTCCTTCGGTCCCACGGGTGGAAGAAAAACGAAGCAAAGAGTTCATTGATCCCCAGCAACAGGGTGGAGTTCCTGGGTACGATAATAGATTCTTCAGTAATGAAGACATTTTTGACAGACCAGAGACGTTGCAAGCTTGCGTCCAACTTTCTAGCCCTGCAGACATCATCCAGGACATCTGTGGCCAGGTGTATGGAGGTAATCGGGCTCTTAGTATGCAGCATAGATTTTATTCCATTCGCCAGGTTCCATCTCAGACCTCTTCAGCTGTGCATGTCTAGACAATGGAACAGCGATCATTCAGATTTTTCCCAACTGATATCTCTGGACAGACCGGTGAGGGAGTCCCTGTCTTGTTGGATGCGACCGGGGCAGTTGTCTCAGGGGACATCCTTCCTGAGACCATCCTGGGAGATTGTAACCATAGATGTGAGTCTATCAGGATGGGGAGCTGTTTGGGGTGCCAGAAAGACACATGGCAGATAGACTTGAGAGGAATCGAGTCTACCTATAAATAATTTGGAACTTAGAGCGATATACAACACTCTGAGGGCGTGGCCCCCTATTGGGTCGTTCCTATTCATCAGATTCCAATCGAATAACATTACCTCAGTGGCTTAGAAGCTCCCTAGCAATGAGGGAAGTATCTCAGATTCTGGAATGGGCAAAGACAAAATTGTTCGCTCTCAGCAATCCACATTCTGGGAAGCGGATTTTCTGAGTAGACAGACGTTTCATCCAGGGGAATGGTCTCTCCACCCTGAGATGTTTGCGGAGATCTGCAGCAGATAGGGGATGCCGGAAATAGATCTCATGGCGTCCAGACTCAATTGCAAGCTACCCTAATACGGGTCGCGATTCAGGAATCTCCAGGCGGAACTGATAGACGCCTTGGTGGTACCCTGGGACTTCAACCTAATTTACATATTTCCACCGTTGCCTCTTCTACCTCAAGTAGTGGCCCGCATCAAGCAGGAGCAAGCTTTGACTATTCTGATTGCTCTGTTGTGGCCGCGGAGGACGTGGTTTGCAGATCTAGTGGCGATGTCGTCATATCCGCCGTGGAAGTTACCTTGTCACAAGGATCTGCTAGTCCAAGGTCCTTTTTAACATCAAAATCTCGATACTCTGAGGCTGACTGCGTGGAGATTGAACGCCTAGTCCTAGCCAAGAGAGGAGTGGACTCTCCTCCCACAGATGGAAATGAGATTATCAGGTAAGCATAATTTATGTTTTTTTTCTTCCCTTAATTCTGTAAGATTGTTATTGTTGCCTCGGCTGAGGTTTCCTTTGGGAGAAAGGTTCTGCAAGCAGTGGTGCCTTTTTTTTAGGTTACCTGTCTTGCCCTCCCGTATCATCTGTGTCCTCTAGCTTGGGTATTGATTCCCAACAGTAATTGATGATTATTCGTGGACTCACCGTGTCATTAGAAAGAAAACAAAATTTATGTTTACATGATAAATTTCTTTCTTTCTTGACACGGTGAGTCCACGTCCCTCCCTGTTTTTCAGACAGTTTTTTTTTTATATATAAGCCTCAGTCACTTCTGCACCGTGTGTTATTTCCTTTCTCTCCTTTTACTTAGGTCAATGATTGGGGTTTGTGGGAAGAGAGGTGATACTTTAAAGCTCTGCTGTGGTGCTCTTTGCCTCCTCCTGCTGGCCAGGAGTGATATTCCCAACAGTAATTGGTTATGATCCGTGGACTCATCGCGTCAAGAAAGAAAGAAATACATTTATCAGGAAAGCATACATGTTGAGATATGTATATTATTTATTGCTGCCCAATGCTGCATGATTTGCCCCCTGTGCTAGGTAGTTTGCTTCGGGCATGAAAGTAAAACTCCATTGGAGCCTATGGATACTCGCTCTTGTGAACGCTGGGCTTTCAGCAATTTTTTTTCGTTTAACTTAAATCTTGCTGAGTAATTTTCTATTTTAAAGGGACAGGAAACCCAATTTTTTCTTTCCTGATTCAGATATATCATATAGTTTTAAACAACTTCACAATTTACTTCTATTTTCTTATTTGCTTCATTATTTAGGTATCCTTTGATGAAAAGAATAGCTAGGTAGGCTCAGCACCCGGGTGCTATTTGCTGATTGGTGGCTGCACATCTCTATCTGAACCATAGAAATAAATATGGGTGTCCTGACCCCTTAAGATCTCTAAAATGTTACAAATTGAAGATCAGCAAAACAGACTATTCGGACCTTCAAAGTCTTTTGTTGAAAAAAAAAAAAACATTAAAAAATGATATATGATTTTTTTTTCATTTTGACAGTGTATGAGTAAATGTGTGGGCTCCTGCTAGACAAGTGTGTTTTTAATGAAGTAATTAAATGGATACTGCAGTTTATGTGGTACTTAGAAATATCAGTTTGCTGTATGTGAAAAGGTTCCAAAGAAAAGGTAATTCAAAGTGTAAGAATATTAAATAAATATTTGGCCCATCTTATAGCTGACAGCTGGGAAGTGGTAATAAGCTTTAATACTGTGTTTGTCAATACTTTATTATTTCATGAATAAAAATACTCTTATTCGGTGTTATTATTGAAAAAGAAGAAAATAATTGTATGTCCCCATGTTGATTTTATAGTTTTAGCTCCTTAGAAAGGTCAGTTTGTCTGTTTTGTTGGATCTGGAAAAAGTTCATGAACTGATCCAGTTGAAGATATGTAGACCACAGACTTTTAAGATCCAGGAGAGTGTGCACTCAACAAGTAAAAATAGAATCTGCTAATAAACTTCTCTCTTAGTTGTAGATTACAATTTGCTCTGCTAAAAAGATTTACTAAGACATCTCCAGCATATAACCAGTTAAGAAACGACATACGTTTATTGTCAGTAATAACAATGGTCAGTATTTTAAGTGTGCTGCAAAATGAAATAAATATAAAACACATTCAGTAGTTTATCAAGCAAGCACATTTTGAAGAAGACATATAGAGGGATATTTATCAAGCCGTCAACGATGCTGCATTCACCGGCACCAATACGCTAACCTAACATCGCGGCCGCAGACCTGAATACGCTCTTCTTATTTTTTAAAAAAGCTGTCAAAAAGCCGTACACCTAGTACGGGGCGATGAGCAGCGGACTGTTGTTAACTAACAGTCATCGGTCTCGCTGCTATTCGGCTTTTTCCCAACTTTATTTATACCCTGTCATTAAACACCACCACTATACTAAAAGGTTTAACCCTTATCCCGCCACTCCCGGAGCCCACCGTAACTCTAATAAAGTTATTAACCCCTATCCCGCCGCTCCCGAAACCCACCAAAACTCTAATAAAGTTATTAACCCCTAAACCCCTAGCCTCCCACATCACTACCACTTACTAAACCTATTAACCCCTAAACCGCCAGCCCCCCACATCACCATAAACTAAATTAAGCTATTAACCCCTAAACCTAACAAGTCGCTAACTTTACATTAAATATTAACTCATCCCTATCTTGTAATAAATTTAAACTTACCTTTAGAATTAAAATAAACTATATTAAACTATTAATTAACCTACGCTAACTATTATACTAAATTACATTAAACTATATTAAACTATTAATTAACCTACCCTAATTATTATACTATAATTACATTAAACTACCAATTAAATTAACTATATTATATATTTAAAAACCTAACCCTACTCAAGGTATTTAAATCTACAATAAAGAATTATTAAGTTACAAAAAAAAAATAACAACTAAGTTACACAAAATAAAAAACACTAAGTTACACATAATAAAAAAATAAATTATCAAATATGATTACACCTAATCTAATAGCCCTATCAAAATAAAAAAGCCCCCCCCATAATAAAAAAACCCCTAGCCTACAATAAGCTACCAATGGCCCCTTTTGCGGGGCATTGCCCCAAAGAAATCAGCTCTTTTACCTGTAAAATAAAATCCAAACACCCCTCCCCCACAGTAAAACCCACCACCCACACAACCAAACCCCCCAAATAAAATCCTATCTAAAAAAACCTAAGCTCCCCATTGCCATGAAAAGGGCATTTGTATTGGCATTGCCCTTAAATGGGCATTTAGCTCTTTTTCCCTAACCTAAAATTAAAACCCACCCAATAAACCCTTAAAAAAACCTAACACTAACCCGCGAAGATCCACTTACAGCTTTCGAAGACCCAACATCCATCCTCATTCAAGCAGCAGAAGTCCTCAGCAAAGCCGGCAGATGTCTTCATCCAAGCGGGCCGAAGTCTTCATCCAACCGGGCAGAAGTCTTCATCCAGACGGCATCTTCTATGTTCATCCATCTGACGCGGAGCGGCTCCATCTTCAAGACATCCGGCGCAGCGCATTCTACGCCACTGAAGAATGAAGTTTCCTTTAAATGACGTCACCCAAGATGGCGTCTCTTACATTCCGATTGGCTGATAGAATTCTATCAGCCAATAGGAATTAAGGTAGAAAAAATCCTATTGGCTGTTGCAATCAGCCAATAGGATTGAGCTTTCATCCTATTGGCTGATCCAATATTTAATTTAATTCTACAGGTAAGTTTAAATTTATTATAAGATAGGGATGAGTTAATATTTTATATAAAGTTAGCGGCTTGTTAGGATGCGGTGATGTTGGGGCGGCAGATTAGGGGTGTATAGTCTTGTTGCTTATGTTACGGTGTTAGGTGTAAACGTAACTTTTATTCTAGCATAGAAATCAATGGGATATCGGGCAGCAGCAAACGTAAGCTTTCGCTGCTTTCAGACTCCCATTGATTCCTATGGCATCCGCGGCCTCCAGGGTGGCGGATTAAAAACCAGGTACGCTGGGCCGGAATAGTGGCGAGCGTACCTGTTAGCAGTTTGATAAATGGCAAAAGTTGTCAGATAGTGCCTAATTTGCATTTGGAACATCTGTAATGACGTAAGCATCGATCTGTGTCGGATTGAGACCGGTGGATCGTATGTTACGTCACAGATTTCAACTTTTGCCAGTCTGTAGTCTTTGATAAATATGTTGAATCAGGCTTGACACAATTACGCTGCGGAATTCCAGCGTATTTGCGGTTGACGGCTTGATAAATAGGCCTCATAGCTTGTGGAAATAGAGATAATCGCCTAGATTTAGAGTTTTGTCGGTAAAGACCGGCATAGCTAACGCTGCTTTTTTTTCCAGCGCACCCTTCCAACAACGCTGGTATTTGGAGTTGTCTGAGGGGCTGCGTTAGGCTCAAAAAAGGGTGCGTTGAGCCTAACTTAGCTCCACTTCAACCCTCAATACCAGAGTTGTTTTTGGTAGCGGTAAACTGGAAAAACGTGCTTGTGCACGATATCCCCATAGGAAACAATGGGGCAGTTTGGGCTGAAAAAATACCTAACACCTGCAAAAAAGCACCGTTCAGCTCCTAACACAGCCTTATTGTTTCCTATGGGGAAACACTTTCTAAGTCTGCACCTAACACCCTAACATAAACCCGAGTCTAAACACCCCTAATCTTACACTTATTAACCCCTAATCTGCCGCCCCCGCTATCGCTGACCCCTGCATATTATTTTTAACCCCTAATCTTCCGCTCCGGACACCGCCGCAACCTACATTATCCCTATGAACCCCTAATCTGCTGCCCCTAACACCGACCCCTATATTACATTTATTAACCCCTAATCTGCCCCCCCAACGTCGCCGCTACCTTACCTACACTTATTAACCCCTAATCTGCCGACAGGACCTCGCCGCCACTATAATAAATGTATTAACCCCTAAACCGCCGCACTCCCGCCTCACAAACACTATACTAAATTGTATTAACCCCTAATCTGCCCTCCCTAACATTGCCGCCACCTACCTACAATTATTAACCCCTAATCTCCCACCCGCACCGTCGCCGCTACTATAATAAAGTTATTAACCCCTAAACCTAACTCTAACCCTAACATCCCCCCTAACATAAATATAATTTATATTAAACTAACTAATATTCCTAAAATTAACTAAATTATTCATATTTAAAACTAAATACTTATCTATAAAATAAACCCTAATATAGCTACAATATAACTAATAGTTACATTGTAGCTATTTTAGGATTTATATTTATTTTACCGGCAACTTTGTATTTATTTTAACTAGGTACAATAGCTATTAAATAGTTAATAACTATTTAATAGCTACCTAGTTAAAATAACTACAAAATTACCTGTAAAATAAATCCTAACCTGAGTTACAATTAAACCTAACACTACACTAGAATCAGCCAATCGTATTGAACTCGCATTCTATTGGCTGTTCCGATCAGCCAATCAGATTTTTCTTACCATAATTCCGATTGGCTGATAGAATTCTATCAGCCAATTGGAATTGAAGGGACGCCATCTTGGATGACGTCCCTTAAAGGAACCTTCATTCGTCGTTAGTCCGTCGGTAGAAGAGGATGGCTCCGCGTCGGCTCCTTTGAAGATGGCTCCATTCCGGATGGATGAAGATTGAAGACGCCGCCTGGATGAAGACTTCTACCGGATGGAGGACCTCTTCTTGCCCCGCTTGGATGAAGACCTCTACCGGATGATGGACCTCCTCTGCGCACCTTGGATGAAGAATTCGGCTCGGCTGAGTGAAGACGACTCAAGGTAGGGAGATCTTCAGGGGGTTAGCGATAGTTTTTTAAGGGGGGTTTGGGTGGGTTAGAGTAGGGGTATGTGGGTGGTGGGTTGTAATGTTGGGGGGGGGGGTATTGTATTTTTATTTTCATGCAAAAGAGCCGATTACTTTAGGGCAAGGCCCCGCAAAAAAGAGCTGATTACTTTTGTATTTTAGAATAGGGTAGGGAATTTTTTATTTTGGGGGACTTTTTTATTTTATTAGGGGGCTTAGAATAGGTGTAATTAGTTTAAACTGCTTGTAATTCTTTTTTATTTTTTTGTAATTTAGTGGGTTTTTTTTGTATTATAAAATAGTGGGGGCCTCGGTTTAGGGGTACATAGGTAGTTTATGGGTGTTAGTGTACTTTAGAGCACAGTAGTTAAGAGCTTTATACGCGTTAGCCCATAAAGCTCTTAACTACTGACTTTTTTTTGCGGTTGAAGTCTTGTCGGTAGAGGGTCTACCGCTTACTTCTCCCAAGACTCCAAATACCGGCATTAGGCAGATCCCATTGAAAAGATAGGATACGCAATTGGCGTAAGGGGATCTGCGGTAGCCTGGAATCGCGGTAGGGAAGTGAGCGGTAGACCTATACCTGCCTGACTCTAAATACCAGCGGGCGGCCAAAAACAGCGTTAGGAGCCCTTAACGCTGCTTTTGACGGCTAACGCAGAACTCTAAATCTAGGTGAATGGCAGGGAAAAGGATGATAATGCATTTATTAACCCTTTGAGTGCTAAGCACTTTCCCATCTGGGTGCTAAGCAAATTTGAGGGTTTTTTAAATGTTACATTTTTTAAAATATTTTTTTTTTTACTTTTTTTTCTTTTCTTTTCAGATCTCCAAGACTTATACCATTGGAAAGGTTAGGCGATTACCTTTCCAACGGTGGGTCTTGGGGGTCTGTAGCTGCTTAGATGCCTGAGATACAGGCTTCTAAGCAGCATGCCCCCTTTCCCTATTTTGTCCTTTGTCAGTTTTAAATAAAGTTGCGCGGTGATGTCATCACGTCATTACGCATGATGTCACCGCGCAAAACGGAAAGCCCCGGCGATGCCTGTCACTCTACAGGCACGATCGCCGGGGTAGGAGCGGGTGGGAGCCCCCAGATCTCCCTCAAGGTGGGAGAGTGCTAGCGACGGCTCTGAGCCGTCGTTAGCACCTGAGGGAGAAACTCTGCGACGGCTCAGAGCCGTCGTTAGCACTCAAGGGGTTAAAGGCATATGAAACTCAATTTGATTTATTTATTTATTTTTGTGATTCAGATGGAACATGCTATTTTAAAAATGTTTCGAATTTACTTCTATTATCAAATTTGCTTCGTTCCCATGATATTCTTTGTTGAAGAATTACCTAGGTAGTTTTCTGGAGCACTAAATGGCAGGAAATAGTGTTGTCATCTTGTCATTTTGCGAATAGAAAACATTCTTGCAAAACTGCTGCTATTTAGTGCTCCAGACATGGGCAGGCACCTGAGCTTACATCCCTCAACAAAAGATACAAAGAGAAAAAATTGCATGTTTTATCTGAATCCTGAAAGGCAAATGTTGGGCTTTATATCTATTTAAACATCCCGTATGAAATATCCGGTATATTCCAATCCAAAAACATAGAGAACGCACAGTGTAGATATAATAGATACAGAGTATATAGAGCAGCCTGCATAGAGCCGTGACCTCAACCCCATTGAACACCTTCGGGATTAATTAGGAGCCAGAATTTATTGTTCAGCATCAGTGCGTGTAGAAAGCCTTCCCAGAAGAGTAGAGTTATAGCCACAAAGGGGGGCCAAATCAATAGTGATGCACACAGTTTTAGAATGGTATGTGTTTTGGCCAGGTGTCCACATACTTTTGAAAATACAAGATAAGCAGCCCCAATTCAAAAGTTTATTGAGTAGGATACATACAAAACAGGCAACATTGCGGTACAAATCCCTTAATCATGCCAGTTATCAGAAGCATTGCCTGTTGCTTGAAGTTTATCCTGCTCAATTAACTTTTTAATTGGTGCTACTTATCTTGTATTCCTGGATGTGATATAAGGGTTTTGGAAATGACCATTAAACGTGCACTTCTCATATCTGTTCTTGCCTGGTGATTGTGAGCTATATATTGTACTCATCCATTCACCTTCTATGCTCAGTTTAAAACTTATAATGCTCTTCTTTAATGATCATGTTTTCTTCTTAAATGAAAGAGTCCACAGCTGCATTCATTACTTTTGGGAAATAAGAACCTGGCCACCAGGAAGAGGCAAAGACACCCCAGCCAAAGGCTTAAATACTCCTCCCACTCCCCTCATCCCCCAGTCATTCTTTGACGTGTCAGAATTTTAATTTTAGTTTTTTGTCTATAATGGAGGGTAGTACTCTTCGGTATGGGACAGGAGTTTTAAGTAGTCCTGTCAGTCACTCAGTGACGGCTTGGATGAAAGTTAGGGTCCGGAGATGCTGGAAGTTTCTTTCTGCGAATCCTTCCCGACTCATATTAACAGCTCCCCAAGCAATCAGCGTTTTCGAACTTCACTGCCTGCTTTCTTCTCTCAAGTCCATGGCGGAGGCGATGCCACTATTCGTCACACTTGTAAGCCATGTTCCTGTTCCACGGTGTTGATTCCGGTAAGATTGTTTCATTTTACTTTATTCAATGTACTTTAACGTAATGTTTCCCGTGAGGCTAAAGCTCTTCACTGGTTTAACTTATAACATAATGGTCTAAGTGAGTCTCTGTTAGATCTTGGAATCGAGGGTTAATATCTCCTGAGGGGGATATTGGACAGGGGGGTTTATAATCATGTTTCTTATGTGATTCAACCTGCTTATGTGTGAGGATTATGGGCTCTTGGTTCGGAACTTTGAGGCCTTTGGAAGTGATGCAGCCTTTTGGCTTGGCGCGCTTTTTGGACTATACGGTTCAGCCTGTGTCCGGGCGTGGTTACGCTCTTTTCCCATTTCTGCATTCTTGACCGTATGTCGTCTGAGAATATTCTAGTCCGCGGGGGTCTGGTCATAGGAGGTGGTCAGTGCCCCAGCCATTGTTGGTGTCAGGTGCCATTTTTTTTTTCTCTGAATAGTCCATATTACTATATCCTCGTTACAGCTATGGGGGATACTGATGCTGAGACTGTACTCATTTCAGATTCAGTTACGGGTTACTCTGATTCCGACACAATTATAATATTTGATTCAGATTCTGTGTCCGGTGATGAATCTGGTGTAGCCTCGTTGACTCCTGTCAACCATTCTTGTTCCATATGCCATATGAGAGCTCCCGGTTCCTCGGGCTCTGGGAACCAGGGATTTGCTGAGCCATCCGCCTCTGGGGTCCTGTCTTCCAGGGAGCGAGTTCCCTACCGATTCTTCCTCCTACACATGTGGGTAACCCAGTTTATAGTTCCTCCACTGGGGGTGGTGTATTCCCCCCACAGCATGCAGCAAGTTTTCGCCTTCAGATAATGTTGGCACTTGCTCGTCTGCATAGTCTAGACGTTGCTTTGAGAATGTGCTCATGCCCTATTGTCCCAGGTATGCTGCCTTTGGCTGGGCCTCCGCAGTATCCTGAGGGTTCTGTTCCGCAGTGTTGTGCTTTTTGGTACCGGATTGCGCACCTTCGCGTATTGCTCAGACATCTGAGTCACTGAATCACCCTATAGTTCACAGATATGGGAATTTTCAGTCTGATTTTCAGAATGGTACAACTCGTTAGACATATGGGGATAAGGTAATCTCCTATTGTCCTTATATGGAGTTCTTTCCCAGTTTTTGTAAGATGGGGCTCCGTTTGGCTGGTCCTACTGGTAGGCCCGTGTCTTTTTTGGGTGTTAACTTTCGGTTTGCCTTTTATTTTATTTTGTATCTGATGGATGTCTTTTATTTGTTTTTTGTTTCCTTCGGGAACAATCTGGGATTGATGCTCTTTGTTACTTCTGTGGAAGTTGTTTGGACATGTTAGACATGTTAGTCCTATGTTTAAACAAATGTTTAAACAAATGTCTGTTTCGTTTTCCCCTATGAGGGAAAGTTTAGGAAGCTTGACGGTTAGGATCCCTGGTACAGGCTGGTCCTGTCGGGTCCGTTCGGTCTTGCGGCTGTTCAGACACGTGGCGCTGTTCTGCTGAGCTGGTTCGGTAGAAGCCCTGAGTTCTCAGGTTATCATTGTTTTCCATGTTCCACTAAGCATTCGAGAAGAACTGGTAGGTTCGTGAGGCAGGAAGGATTGTCTCAGTCCTTATAGCCTCCAGTCATATATGTCTGGGCGGAGGAATGTTCCTCTGTGTCACTCTGTCTTCTGATTTTATCAGAATCTAGAGTTCCTTCTCCATGAGGGGAGAGGGTTGGTGGGCTTAGGCCCCGTCACCGCTGTTTGAGTGGTTTGGCCTTCAGTTTTAGGTCTATGAATGCTCCTGCTGGGACTTCATCCTACAGCTGTATGGATAGCTGTCCAAAGTTTTGCATTTGAAGCTTATTGCAGCTCTTGGCACCTTGTAAGTGTCTATGTAAGTGGTCTCTAGTGTATATAGATACAGCTTTTGCTCTTGGACGTGAGGGTCTAATTGAGTTATGAGGCCTTTGGGTCTACTTAGATGTCTCCGGGTTTGTTAGATCTCCCCTTTGGAATCGGCGTATTGGTTGATCCCTGTGTAGAATTTGTTTAGTTTGGGGTTACCCGGAGGTGGGAAAGTTTAGCGCCTTTCTCTTCCCAGTGTCCTCTGCCTGTGTGGAGGTGATGGGGAGACTAATCCTGCTAGTAAGGGACCTCAAAGTATCGCTGCTGTTTTCCTGAGGCTTGGAGAAGTCCTTTCTTACAACTTTAGCCCTGCTCCTTTGAGCATTGGGCTTTGGCTAGGGGTGGTTCCTTTCTTTGGTTGGGACTTTTGATTTCCCCTTGATGTCTTTATTCTCTGGATATATGTCCATTTCCCTTGTCTGGCTTTTTGGCGAGTTAGGATGGTTAGTTCCAGGGTAAGATTCCGGAACTATTACGCACTCAGACCTGTTTCTCTCTGAGATTTCTGCTTTATGAGGCTTTGCTCCTTCTTCCTGACCCAGTTTTGGGTTGTTTTGGAATCCTGGATCTCAGGGTTGGTCGTGGTGTTCCATGGTAGTGGGAACTTGGGCTATGTCCTTGCTCTATCTACCTGACCGGGTCATGGTTGTCCTGGTTTTACGAGTATTTTCTTACTCTTTACTACAGAGTAACCCATGTTATCTAGGTGTTACATGGGTGATTTGCACCCAGGGTGGATTTGATTTAAATCAAACTGATTTAATTCACAATTTAAATCACGATTTAAATCACTAGTCAGTAAGGCTTGATTTAAATCATAGTTTTCTACATAAAGACTAATTCTTGCTGGTATAACTTTTATATGCAAGTAGATGAAGATTTTTAGAATAACAACTTTTCATATTAGTTTTTTTATCCCCAATTTAATAGGTTAATCAATATAATTCATATTTGGACAACTTTTCTGTTGTACTTAGGAAGGAGAAAAATAATCATTACCTTAATAATAACAATTTAAATTGATTTATTCAACTGAAACAATAACATTACAGCATATGTTTTTGCTTAAACAAACATCCATGTTTGTTAACTAATTTGGCTAAACAAAATATATATATTTTAAGAAACTTACGGCTAGATTTAGAGTTCTGCGGCCAAAGGGGTGCATTAGCTACGCGTGCTTTTTT
Source organism: Bombina bombina (assembly GCF_027579735.1). Classification (NCBI taxonomy): domain Eukaryota; kingdom Metazoa; phylum Chordata; class Amphibia; order Anura; family Bombinatoridae; genus Bombina; species Bombina bombina. The sequence goes on along the minus strand of NC_069503.1, from coordinate 291,949,834 downwards.
CCCCCCGCACCTTTTAAATACCGCTGGTATTTAGAGTTCACAGAAGGGCTGCGTTAGGCTCCAAAAAGGGAGCGTAGAGCATATTTACCGCCACTGCAACTCTCGATACCAGCGGTGCTTACGGACGCGGCCAGCTTCAAAAACGTGCTTGTGCACGATTCCCCCATAGAAAACAATGGGGCTGTTTGAGCTGAAAAAAAACAAAAAAGCAGCGTTAAGCTCCTAACGCAGCCCCATTGTTTTCTATGGGGAAACACTTCCTATGTCTTTACCTAACACCCTAACATGTACCCCGAGTCTAAACACCCCTAACCTTACACTTATTAACCCCTAATCTGCCGCCCCCGCTATCGCTGACACCTGCATATTATTATTAACCCCTAATCTGCCGCTCTGTATACCGCCGCAACATACATTATAGTTATGTACCCCTAATCTGCTGCCCCTAACACCGCCGACCCCTATATTATATTTATTAACCCCTAATCTGCCCCCCACAACGTCGCCGCCAGCTACCTACAATAATTAACCCCTAATCTGCCGATCGGAGCTCACCGCTACTATAATAAATGTATTAACCCCTAAAGCTAAGTCTAACCCTAACACTAACACCCCCCTAAGTTAAATATAATTTTTATCTAACGAAATAAATTAACTCTTATTAAATAAATTATTCCTATTTAAAGCTAAATATTTACCTGTAAAATAAACCCTAATATAGCTACAATATAAATTATAATTATATTGTAGCTATTTTAGGATTAATATTTATTTTACAGGCAAATTTGTATTTATTTTAACCAGGTACAATAGCTATTAAATAGTTAAGAACTATTTAATAGCTACCTAGTTAAAATAATTACAAAATTACCTGTAAAATAAATCCTAACCTAAGTTACAATTAAACCTAACACTACACTATCAATAAATAAATTAAATAAACTACCTACAATTACCTACAATTAAACCTAACACTACACTATCAATAAATTAATTAAATAAAATACCTACAAATAACTACAATTAAATAAACTAACTAAAGTACAAAAAATAAAAAAGAACTAAGTTACAAAAAATAAAAAAATATTTACAAACATAAGAAAAATATTACAACAATTTTAAACTAATTACACCTACTCTAAGCCCCCTAATAAAATAAAGCCCCCCAAAATAAAAAAATGCCCTACCCTATTCTAAATTAAAAAAGTTCAAAGCTCTTTTACCTTACCAGCCCTTAAAAGGACCTTTTGTGTGGCATGCCCCAAAGAATTCAGCTCTTTTGCCTGTAAAAAAAACACATACAATACCCCCCCCAACATTAAAACCCACCACCCACATACCCCTAATCTAACCCAAACCCCCCTTAAATAAACCTAACACTAAGCCCCTGAAGATCTTCCTACTTTATCTTCACCTCGCCGGGTATCACACCGATCCGTCCTGGCTCCTAAATCTTCATCCAAGCCCAAGCGGGGGCTGGCGATCCATAATCCGGCGGCTGAAGAGGTCCAGAAGAGGCTCCAAAGTCTTCATCCTATCCGGGCAGAAGAGGCGATCCGGACCGGCAACCATCTTGATCCAAGCGGCATCTTCTATCTTCATCCGATGAGGAACGGCTCCATCGTGAAGACCTCCAGCGCGGATCAATCTTCTTCTTCCGACGTCCAACTGAAGAATGAAGGTTCCTTTAAGGGACGTCATCCAAGATGGCGTCCCTCGAATTCCGATTGGCTGATAGGATTCTATCAGCCAATCGGAATTAAGGTAGGAAAATTCTGATTGGCTGAGGGAATCAGCCAATCAGAATCAAGTTCAATCCGATTGGCTGATCCAATCAGCCAATCAGATTGAGCTCGCATTCTATTGGCTGTTCCGATCAGCCAATAGAATGCGAGCTCAATCTGATTGGCTGATCGGATCAGCCAATCGGATTGAACTTGATTCTGATTGGCTGATTCCATCAGCCAATCAGAATTTTCCTACCTTAATTCCGATTGGCTGATAGAATCCTATCAGCCAATCGGAATTCGAGGGACGCCATCTTGGATGATGTCCCTTAAAGGAACCTTCATTCTTCAGTTGGACGTCGGAAGAAGAAGATTGATCCGCGCTGGAGGTCTTCACGATGGAGCCGTTCCTCATCGGATGAAGATAGAAGATGCCGCTTGGATCAAGATGGTTGCCGGTCCGGATCGCCTCTTCTTCCCAGAAAGGATGAAGACTTTGGAGCCTCTTCTGGACCTCTTCAGCCGCCGGATTATGGATCGCCAGCCCCCGCTTGGGCTTGGATGAAGATTTAGGAGCCAGGACGGATCGGTGTGATACCCGGCGAGGTGAAGATAAGGTAGGAAGATCTTCAGGGGCTTAGTGTTAGGTTTATTTAAGGGGGGTTCGGGTTAGATTAGGGGTATGTGGGTGGTGGGTTTTAATGTTGGGGGGGGGTATTGTATGTGTTTTTTTTTACAGGCAAAAGAGCTGAATTCTTTGGGGCATGCCCCACAAAAGGTCCTTTTAAGGGCTGGTAAGGTAAAAGAGCCTTGAACTTTTTTTAATTTAGAATAGGGTAGGGCATTTTTTTTATTTTGGGGGGCTTTGTTATTTTATTAGGGGGCTTAGAGTAGGTGTAATTAGTTTAAAATTGTTGTAATATTTTTCTTATGTTTGTAAATATTTTTTTTTTTTTGTAACTTAGTTCTTTTTTATTTTTTGTACTTTAGTTAGTTTATTTAAATGTATTTATTTGTAGGTATTGTATTTAATTAATTTATTGATAGTGTAGTGTTAGGTTTAATTGTAGGTGATTGGAGGTATTTTATTTAATTAATTTATTGATAGTGTAGTGTTAGGTTTAATTGTAACTTAGGTTAGGATTTATTTTACAGGTAATTTTGTAATTATTTTAACTAGGTAACTATTAAATAGTTATTAACTATTTAATAGCTATTGTACCTGGTTAAAATAATTACAAAGTTACCTGTAAAATAAATATAAATCCTAAAATAGCTACAATATAATTATAATTTATATTGTAGCTATATTAGGGTTTATTTTACAGGTAAGTATTTAGCTTTAAATAGGAATAATTTATTTAATAATAGTTAATTTATTTCGTTAGATTTAAATTATATTTAAGTTAGGGGGGTGTTAGGGTTAGGGTTAGAATTAGCTTTAGGGGTTAAAGAATTTATTAGAATAGCGGTGAGCTCCGGTCGGCAGATTAGGGGTTAATGCTTGAAGTTAGGTGTCGGCGATGTTAGGGAGGGCAGATTAGGGGTGAATACTATTTATTATAGGGTTATTGAGGCGGGAGTGAGGCGGATTAGGGGTTAATAACTTTATTATAAAAGCGGCGCGGTCCGGTCGGCAGATTAGGGGTTAATAAGTGTAGGCAGGTGGAGGCGACGTTGAGGGGGGCAGATTAGGGGTTTATAAATATAATATAGGGGTCGGCGGTGTTAGGTGCAGCAGATTAGGGGTACATAAGTATAACGTACCTTGCGGCGGCGTGCGGATGGCAGATTAGGGGTTAAACATTTTTATTAGAGTGGCGGCGATGTGGGGGGACCTCGGTTTAGGGGTACATAGGTAGTTTATGGGTGTTAGTGTACTTTAGAGCACAGTAGTTAAGAGCTTTATAAACCGGCGTTAGCCCAAAAAGCTCTTAACTCCTGGCTTTTTGCTGGAGTTTTGTCATTAGATTTCTAACGCTCACTTCAGCCACGACTCTAAATACGGGCGTTAGAAAGATCCCATTGAAAAGATAGGATACGCAATTGACGTAAGGGGATCTGCGGTATGGAAAAGTCGCGGCTGGAAAGTGAGCGTTAGACCCTTTCCTGACTGACTCCAAATACCAGAGGGCGGTAAAAACCAGCGTTAGGAGCCTCTAACGCTGGTTTTGACGGCTACCGCCCAACTCTAAATCTAGCCGTTAGACTGTCAGCCCAGCCTACACATGAAAAACTTAAATACTGTCCTCTGTAGCTCACTCGTCATCTTCAGCTTCTTCTTTGTTTATAATCTGGAAAAGAAAAACAAGCTTTCCTGCTTTATCGGGTCCCAAACGATTTCTCAATTTAGAATGAATGAGTCCAAAGGAAGAGAATATTCTTTCAACACCTGCAGAAGAAGCTACTGCTGTTAAAAGTGAAATCATTACTTGAACAGTCTCTAAATCCAAGTGCTTAAGTGACTTCCACCAGTTCACTGGTGTGACTTTCTTTAAAATATCTTCAGCAAACATATATTTCTCTTGTTAAGTGTATCCAGTCCACGGATCATCCATTACTTGTGGAATATTCTCCTTCCCAACAGGAAGTTGCAAGAGGATCACCCACAGCAGAGCTGCTATATAGCTCCTCCCCTCACTGCCATATCCAGTCATTCTCTTGCAACTCTCAACTAAGATGGAGGTCATAAGAGGACTGTGGTGTTTTATACTTAGTTTATTTCTTCAATCAAAAGTTTGTTATTTTTAAATGGTACCGGAGTGTACTGTTTATTTCAGGCAGTATTTAGAAGAAGAATCTGCCTGCGTTTTCTATGATCTAAGCAGAAGTAACTAAGATCCTTTGCTGTTCGCACATATTCTGAGGAGTGAGGTAACTTCAGAGGGGGAATAACGTGCAGGTTTTCCTGTAATAAGGTATGTGCAGTTAAAATATTTTTCTAGGGATGGAATTTGCTAGAAAATGCTGCTGATACCGAAGTAATGTAAGTAAAGCCTTAAATGCAGTGATAGCGACTGGTATCAGGCTTATTAATAGAGATACATACTCTTATAAAAGTGTATTTTAAACCGTTTGCTGGCATGTTTAATCGTTTTTTACATATATTTGGTGATAAAACTTATTGGGGCCCAGTTTTTTCCACATGGCTGACTTGAATTTTGCCTAGAAACAGTTCCCTGAGGCTTCCCACTGTTGTAATATGAGTGGGAGGGGCCTATTTTGGCATTTTTTTGCACAGCAATAATTACAGACACAGACATCCAGCTTCTTCCTGCATGATCCAGGACTTCTCTGAAGGGCTCAAAAGGCTTCAAAAGTCATATTGAGGGAGGTAAAAAGCCTTAGTAGAGCTGTGGCAGTTGTTGTGACTGTTTAAAAAACGTTTTTGTCATTTGTTATTCCGTTTTTGGTATTAAGGGGTTAATCATCCATTTGCAAGTGGGTGCAATGCTCTGCTAACTTGTTACATACACTGTAAAAATTTTGTTAGTGTAACTGCATTTTTTCACTGTTATTTCAAAATTTGGGAAAATTTGTGTTTCTTAAAGGCGCAGTAACGTTTTTTATATTGCTTGTAAATTTGTTTTAAAGTGTTTTCCAAGCTTGCTAGTCTCATTGCTTGTCTGTTTAAACATGTCTGACACAGAGGAACCTACTTGTTCATTATGTTTGAAAGCCATGGTGGAGCCCCATAGGAGAATGTGTACTAAATGTATTGATTTCACCTTAAACAGTAAAGATCAGTCTTTATCTATAAAAGAATTATCACCAGAGGGCTCTGTCGAGGGGGAAGTTATGCCGACTAACTCTCCCCACGTGTCAGACCCTTCGCCTCCCGCTCAGGGGACGCACGCTAATATGGCGCCAATTACATCAGGAACGCCCATAGCGATTACCTTGCAGGACATGGCTGCAATCATGAATAATACCCTGTCAGAGGTATTACTAGATTGCCTGAATTAAGAGGCAAGCGCGATAGCTCTGGGGTTAGGAGAGATACAGAGCGCGCAAATGCTGTTAGAGCCATGTCTGATACTGCGTCACAGTATGCAGAACGGAGAGCTTCAGTCTGTGGGTGACATCTCTGACTCGGGGAAACCTGATTCAGAGATTTCTAATTTTAAATTTAAGCTTGAGAACCTCTGTGTATTGCTTGGGGAGGTATTAGCTGCTCTGAATGACTTTAACACAGTTGCAATTCCAGAGAAATTGTGTAGGCTGGATAGATACTATGCGGTGCCGGTGTGTACTGACGTTTTTCCTATACCTAAAAGGCTTACAGAAATTATTAGCAAGGAGTGGGATAGACCCGGTGTGCCCTTTTCCCCACCTCCTATTTGACTAAACTAACGGCTAAGAATTCCGGATTCGCCATCCAGGCGCGTAGGGCGCTATGGCTTAAATCCTGGTCAGCTGACGTGACTTCAAAGTCTAAATTACTCAACAATTCTTTCAAGAGACAGACCTTATTCGGGCCTGGCTTGAAGGAAATTATTGCTGACATTACTGGAGGCAAGGGTCATACCCTTCCTCAGGACAGGGCCAAATCAAAGGCCAAACAGTCTAATTTTCGTGGCTTTCGAAATTTCAAGGCAGGAGCAGCATCAACTTCCTCCGCTTCAAAACAAGAGGGAACTGTTGCTCATTCCAGACAGGCCTGGAAACCTAACCAGTCCTGGAACAAGGGTAGGCAGGCCAGAAAGCCTGCTGCTGCCCCCAAGACAGCATGAAGGAACGGCCCCCTATCCGGAAACGGATCTAGTAGGGGGCAGACTTTCTCTCTTCGCCCAGGCGTGGGCAAGAGATGTTCAGGATCCCTGGGCGTTGGAGATCATATCTCAGGGATATCTTCTGGACTTCAAAGCTTCTCCTCCACAAGGGAGATTTCATCTTTCAAGGTTATCAGCAAACCAGATAAAGAAAGAGGCATTCCTAAGCTGTGTGCCCAACCTCCTAGTAATGGGAGTGATCCATCCAGTTCTGCGGACGGAACAAGGACAGGGATTTTATTCAAATCTGTTTGTGGTTCCCAAGAAAGAGGGAACCTTCAGACCAATCTTGGATCTAAAGATCTTAAACTAATTCCTCAGAGTTCCATCATTCAAAATGGAAACTTTTCGGACCATCCTTCCCATGATCCAAGAGGGTCAGTACATGACCACAGTGGACTTAAAGGATGCCTACCTTCACATACCGATTCACAAAGATCATCATCGGTTCCTAAGGTTTGCCTTTCTAGACAGGCATTACCAATTTGTAGCTCTTCCCTTCGGGTTGGCCACTGCCCGAGAATTTTTACAAAGGTTCTGGGCTCACTTCTGGCGGTTCTAAGACCGCGAGGCATAGCGGTGGCTCCGTATCTAGACGACATCCTGATACAGGCGTCAAGCTTTCAAATTGCCAAGTCTCATACAAAGTTCTGGCATTTCTGAGGTCGCATGGGTGGAAAGTGAACGTGGAAAAGAGTTCTCTATCACCACTCACAAGAGTCTCCTTCCTAGGGACTCTTATAGATTCTGTAGAAATGAAAATTTACCTGACGGAGTCCAGGTTATCAAAACTTCTAAATGCTTGCCGTGTCCTTCATTCCATTCCACGCCCATCAGTGGCTCAGTGCATGGAATTAATCAGCTTAATGGTAGCGGCAATGGACATAGTGCCATTTGCACTCCTGCATCTCAGACCGCTGCAATTATGCATGCTAAGTCAGTGGAATGGGGATTACTCAGATTTGTCCCCTCTACTAAATCTGGATCAAGAGACCAGAGATTCTCTTCTCTGGTGGCTTTCTTGGGTCCATCTGTCCAAGGGTATGACCTTTCGCAGGCCAGATTGGACGATTGTAACAACAGATGCCAGCCTTCTAGGTTGGGGCGCAGTCTGGAACTCCCTTAAGGCTCAGGGATCGTGGACTCAGGAGGAGAAACTCCTCCCAATAAATATTCTGGAGTTAAGAGCAATATTCAATGCTCTTCTAGCTTGGCCTCAGTTAGCAACACTGAGGTTCATCAGATTTCAGTCGGACAACATCACGACTGTGGCTTACATCAACCATCAAGGGGGAACCAGGAGTTCCCTAGCGATGTTAGAAGTCTCAAAGATAATTCGCTGGGCAGAGTCTCACTCTTGCCACCTGTCAGCAATCCACATCCCAGGCGTAGAGAACTGGGAGGCGGATTTTCTAAGTCGTCAGACTTTTCATCCGGGGGAGTGGGAACTCCATCCGGAGGTGTTTGCTCAACTGGTCCATCGTTGGGGCAAACCAGAACTGGATCTCATGGCGTCTCGCCAGAACGCCAAGCTTCCTTGTTATGGATCCAGGTCCAGGGACCCGGGAGCAACGCTGATAGATGCTCTAGCAGCTCCTTGGTTCTTCAACCTGGCCTATGTGTTTCCACCGTTTCCTCTGCTCCCCGACTGATTGCCAAAATCAAACAGGAGAGAGCATCAGTGATTCTGATAGTGCCTGCGTGGCCACGCAGGACCTGGTATGCAGACCTAGTGGACATGTCATCTCTTCCACCATGGACTCTGCCTCTGAGGCAGGACCTTCTAATACAAGGTCCTTTCAATCATCCAAATCTAATTTCTCCAACATAGGTGTGTCCGGTCCACGGCGTCATCCTTACTTGTGGGATATTCTCTTCCCCAACAGGAAATGGCAAAGAGCCCAGCAAAGCTGGTCACATGATCCCTCCTAGGCTCCGCCTACCCCAGTCATTCTCTTTGCCGTTGTACAGGCAACATCTCCACGGAGATGGCTTAGAGTTTTTTAGTGTTTAACTGTAGTTTTTCATTATTCAATCAAGAGTTTGTTATTTTCAAATAGTGCTGGTACGTACTATTTACTCAGAAACAGAAAAGAGATGAAGAATTCTGTTTGTATGAGGAAAATGATTTTAGCAACCGTAACTAAAATCCATGGCTGTTCCACACAGGACTGTTGAGAGCAATTAACTTCAGTTGGGGGAACAGTTTGCAGTCCCTTGCTGCTTGAGGTATGACACATTCTAACAAGACGATGTAATGCTGGAAGCTGTCATTTTCCCTATGGGATCCGGTAAGCCATGTTTATTACGATTGTAAATAAGGGCTTCACAAGGGCTTATTTAAACTGTAGACTTTTTCTGGGCTAAATCGATTGATTATTAACACATATTTAGCCTTGAGGAATCATTTTATCTGGGTATTTTGATATAATAATATCGGCAGGCACTGTTTTAGACACCTTATTCTTTAGGGGCTTTCCCAAAGCATAGGCAGAGTCTCATTTTCGCGCCGGTGTTGCGCACTTGTTTTTGAGAGGCATGGCATGCAGTCGCATGTGAGAGGAGCTCTGATACTTATAAAAGACTTCTGAAGGCGTCATTTGGTATCGTATTCCCCTTTGGGTTTGGTTGGGTCTCAGCAAAGCAGATACCAGGGACTGTAAAGGGGTTTAAAGCTTAAAACGGCTCCGGTTCCGTTATTTTAAGGGTTAAAGCTTCCAAAATTGGTGTGCAATATTTTCAAGGCTTTAAGACGCTGTGGTGAAAATTTGGTGAATTTTGAACAATTCCTTCATGTTTTTTCGCAATTGCAGTAATAAAGTGTGTTCAGTTTAAAATTTAAAGTGACAGTAACGGTTTTATTTTAAAACGTTTTTTGTACTTTCTGATCAAGTTTATGCCTGTTTAACATGTCTGAACTACCAGATAGACTGTGTTCTGAATGTGGGGAAGCCAGAATTCCTATTCATTTAAATAAATGTGATTTATGTGATAATGACAATGATGCCCAAGATGATTCCTCAAGTGAGGGGAGTAAGCATGGTACTGCATCATTCCCTCCTTCGTCTACACGAGTCTTGCCCACTCAGGAGGCCCCTAGTACATCTAGCGCGCCAATACTCCTTACTATGCAACAATTAACGGCTGTAATGGATAATTCTGTCAAAAACATTTTAGCCAAAATTAACCCTTGTCAGCGTAAGCGTGGCTGCTCTGTTTTAGTTACTGAAGAGCATGACGACGCTGATATTAATATCTCTGAAGGGCCCCTAACCCAATCTGAGGGGGCCAGGGAGGTTTTGTCTGAGGGAGAAATTACTGATTTAGGGAACATTTCTCAGCAGGCTGAATCTGATGTGATTACATTTAAATTTAAATTGGAACATCTCCGCATTTTGCTTAAGGAGGTATTATCCACTCTGGATGATTGTGAAAATTTAGTCATCCCAGAGAAACTATGTAAAATGGACAAGTTCCTAGAGGTGCCGGGGCTCCCAGAAGCTTTTCCTATACCCAAGCGGGTGGCGGACATTGTTAATAAAGAATGGGAAAGGCCCGGTATTCCTTTCGTCCCTCCCCCCATATTTAAAAAATTGTTTCCTATGGTCGACCCCAGAAAGGACTTATGGCAGTCAGTCCCCAAGGTCGAGGGAGCGGTTTCTACTTTAAACAAACGCACCACTATTCCCATAGAGGATAGTTGTGCTTTCAAAGATCCTATGGATAAAAAATTAGAAGGTTTGCTTAAAAAGATGTTTGTTCAGCAGGGTTACCTTCTACAACCCATTTCATGCATTGTCCCTGTCACTACTGCCGCATATTTCTGGTTTGATGAACTGCTTAAGGTGCTCGATAGTGACTCTCCTCCTTATGAGGAGATTATGGACAGAATCAATGCTCTCAAATTGGCTAATTCTTTCACTCTAGACGCCTCTTTGCAATTGGCTAAGTTAGCGGCTAAGAACTCTGGGTTTGCTATTGTGGCGCGCAGAGCGCTTTGGTTGAAATCTTGGTCGGCTGATGCGTCTTCCAAGAACAAGCTACTAAACATTCCTTTCAAGGGGAAAACGCTGTTTGGTCCTGACTTGAAAGAGATTATCTCTGATATCACTGGGGGTAAGGGCCACGCCCTTCCTCAGGATCGGCCCTTCAAGGCAAAAAATAGACCTAATTTTCGTCCCTTTCGTAAAAACGGACCAGCCCAAGGTGCTACGTCCTCTAAGCAAGAGGGTAATACTTCTCAGGCCAAGCCAGCTTGGAGACCAATGCAAGGCTGGAACAAGGGAAAGCAGGCCAAGAAACCTGCCACTGCTACCAAGACAGCATGAAATATTGGCCCCCGATCCGGGACCGGATCTGGTGGGGGGCAGACTCTCTCTCTTCGCTCAGGCTTGGGCAAGAGATGTTCTGGATCCTTGGGCGCTAGAAATAGTCTCCCAGGGTTATCTTCTGGAATTCAAGGGACTTCCCCCAAGGGGGAGGTTCCACAGGTCGCAGTTGTCTTCAGACCACATAAAAAGACAGGCGTTCTTACATTGTGTAGAAGACCTGTTAAAAATGGGAGTGATTCATCCTGTTCCATTAAGAGAACAAGGGATGGGGTTCTACTCCAATCTGTTCATAGTTCCCAAAAAAGAGGGAACGTTCAGACCAATCCTAGATCTCAAGATCTTAAACAAATTTCTCAAGGTCCCATCGTTCAAGATGGAAACCATTCGAACTATCCTTCCTTCCATCCAGGAAGGTCAATTCATGACCACGGTGGATTTAAAGGATGCGTATCTACATATTCCTATCCACAAGGAACATCACCGGTTCCTAAGGTTTGTATTCCTGGACAAACATTACCAGTTCGTGGCGCTTCCTTTCGGATTAGCCACTGCTCCAAGGATTTTCACAAAGGTACTAGGGTCCCTTCTAGCGGTGCTAAGACCAAGGGGCATTGCAGTAGTACCTTACCTGGACGACATTCTGATTCAAGCGTCGTCCCTTCCTCAAGCAAAGGCTCACACGGACATTGTCCTGGCCTTTCTCAGATCTCACGGCTGGAAAGTGAACGTGGAAAAGAGTTCTCTATCCCCGTCAACAAGGGTTCCCTTCTTGGGAACAATTATAGACTCCTTAGAAATGAGGATCTTTCTAACAGAGGCCAGAAAAACAAAGCTTCTGGACTCTTGTCGGATACTTCATTCCGTTCCTCTTCCTTCCATAGCTCAGTGCATGGAAGTGATCGGGTTGATGGTGGCGGCGATGGACATAGTTCCTTTTGCGCGCATTCATCTAAGACCATTACAACTGTGCATGCTCAGTCAGTGGAATGGGGACTATACAGACTTGTCTCCGAAGATACAAGTAAATCAGAGAACCAGAGACTCACTCCGTTGGTGGCTGTCCCTGGACAATCTGTCTCAAGGGATGATGTTCCACAGACCAGAGTGGGTCATTGTCACGACCGACGCCAGTCTGATAGGCTGGGGCGCGGTCTGGGGATCCCTGAAAGCTCAGGGTCTTTGGTCTCGGGAAGAATCTCTTCTACCGATAAATATTCTGGAACTGAGAGCGATATTCAATGCTCTCCAGGCCTGGCCCCAGCTTGCGAGGACCAGGTTCATACGGTTTCAATCAGACAACATGACGACTGTTGCGTACATCAACCATCAGGGGGGAACAAGGAGTTCCCTAGCGATGGAAGAAGTAACCAAAATTATTCTTTGGGCGGAGTCTCACTCCTGCCACCTGTCTGCTATCCACATCCCAGGAGTGGAAAATTGGGAAGCGGATTTTCTGAGTCGGCAGACATTGCATCCGGGGGAGTGGGAACTCCATCCGGAAATCTTTGCCCAAGTCACTCACCTGTGGGGCATTCCAGACATGGATCTGATGGCCTCTCGTCAGAACTTCAAAGTTCCTTGCTACGGGGCCAGATCCAGGGATCCCAAGGCGGCTCTAGTGGATGCACTAGTAGCACCTTGGACCTTCAAACTAGCTTATGTGTTCCCGCCATTTCCTCTCATCCCCAGGCTGATAGCCAGGATCAAGCAGGAGAGGGCGTCGGTGATCTTGATAGCTCCTGCGTGGCCACGCAGGACTTGGTATGCAGATCTGGTGAATATGTCATCGGCTCCACCTTGGAAGCTACCTTTGAGACGAGACCTTCTTGTTCAGGGTCCGTTCGAACATCCGAATCTGGTTTCACTCCAGCTGACTGCTTGGAGATTGAACGCTTGATTTTATCGAAGCGAGGATTCTCAGATTCTGTTATCGATACTCTTGTTCAGGCCAGAAAGCCTGTGACTAGAAAGATTTACCATAAAATTTGGAAAAAATATATCTGTTGGTGTGAATCTAAAGGATTCCCTTGGGACAAGGTTAAGATTCCTAGGATTCTATCCTTCCTTCAAGAAGGATTGGAAAAAGGATTATCTGCAAGTTCCCTGAAGGGACAGATTTCTGCCTTGTCGGTATTACTTCACAAAAAGCTGGCAGCTGTGCCAGATGTTCAAGCCTTTGTTCAGGCTCTGGTTAGAATCAAGCCTGTTTACAAACCTTTGACTCCTCCTTGGAGTCTCAATTTAGTTCTTTCAGTTCTTCAGGGGGTTCCGTTTGAACCCTTACATTCCGTTGATATTAAGTTATTATCTTGGAAAGTTTTGTTTTTAGTTGCGATTTCTTCTGCTAGAAGAGTCTCAGAATTATCTGCTCTGCAGTGTTCTCCTCCTTATCTGGTGTTCCATGCAGATAAGGTGGTTTTACGTACTAAACCTGGTTTTCTTCCAAAAGTTGTTTCTAACAAAAACATTAACCAGGAGATTATCGTACCTTCTCTGTGTCCAAAACCAGTTTCAAAGAAGGAACGTTTGTTGCACAATTTGGATGTTGTTCGCGCTCTAAAATTCTATTTAGATGCTACAAAGGATTTTAGACAAACATCTTCCTTGTTTGTTGTTTATTCAGGTAAAAGGAGAGGTCAAAAAGCAACTTCTACCTCTCTCTCTTTTTGGATTAAAAGCATCATCAGATTGGCTTACGAGACTGCCGGACGGCAGCCTCCCGAAAGAATCACAGCTCATTCCACTAGGGCTGTGGCTTCCACATGGGCCTTCAAGAACGAGGCTTCTGTTGATCAGATATGTAGGGCAGCGACTTGGTCTTCACTGCACACTTTTACCAAATTTTACAAGTTTGATACTTTTGCTTCTTCTGAGGCTATTTTTGGGAGAAAGGTTTTGCAAGCCGTGGTGCCTTCCATTTAGGTGACCTGATTTGCTCCCTCCCTTCATCCGTGTCCTAAAGCTTTGGTATTGGTTCCCACAAGTAAGGATGACGCCGTGGACCGGACACACCTATGTTGGAGAAAACAGAATTTATGTTTACCTGATAAATTTCTTTCTCCAACGGTGTGTCCGGTCCACGGCCCGCCCTGGTTTTTTTAATCAGGTCTGATATTTTATTTTCTTTAACTACAGTCACCACGGTACCATATGGTTTCTCCTATGCAAACATTCCTCCTTAACGTCGGTCGAATGACTGGGGTAGGCGGAGCCTAGGAGGGATCATGTGACCAGCTTTGCTGGGCTCTTTGCCATTTCCTGTTGGGGAAGAGAATATCCCACAAGTAAGGATGACGCCGTGGACCGGACACACCGTTGGAGAAAGAAATTTATCAGGTAAACATAAATTCTGTTTTCTCTGAGACTGACTGCATGGAGATTGAACGCTTGATTCTATCAAGGCGTGGCTTCTCCGAGTCAGTCATTGATACCTTAATACAGGCTCGGAAGCCTGTCACCAGGAAAATCTACCATAAGATATGGCGTAAATATCTTTATTGGTGTGAATCCAAGAGTTACTCATGGAGTAAGGTTAGGATTCCTAGGATATTGTCCTTTCTGCAAGAGGGTTTGGACAAAGGCTTATCAGCTAGTTCTTTAAAAGGACAGATCTCTGCTCTGTCTATTCTTTTGCACAAGCGTCTGGCAGAAGTTCCAGACGTCCAGGCATTTTGTCAGGCTTTGGTTAGGATTAAGCCTGTGTTTAAATCTGTTGCTCCCCCGTGGAGCTTAAACTTGGTTCTTAAAGTTCTTCAGGGAGTTCCGTTTGAACCCCTTCATTCCATTGATATTAAACTTTTATCTTGGAAAGTTCTGTTTTTGATGGCTATTTCCTCGGCTCGAAGAGTCTCTGAGTTATCTGCCTTACATTGTGATTCTCCTTATCTGATTTTTCATTCAGACAAGGTAGTTCTTCGTACCAAACCTGGGTTTTTACCTAAGGTGGTTTCTAACAGGAATATCAATCAAGAGATTGTTGTTCCATCATTGTGTCCTAATCCTTCTTCAAAGAAGGAACGTCTTTTGCATAATCTGGACGTAGTCCGTGCCTTGAAGTTTTACTTACAGGCTACTAAAGATTTTCGTCAAACATCTGCCCTGTTTGTCGTTTACTCTGGACAGAGGAGAGGTCAAAAAGCTTCGACAACCTCTCTCTCCTTTTGGCTTCGGAGCATAATACGCTTAGCCTATGAGACTGCTGGACAGCAGCCCCCTGAAAGGATTACAGCTCATTCTACTAGAGCTGTGGCTTCCACCTGGGCCTTTAAAAATGAGGCCTCTGTTGAACAGATTTGCAAGGCTGCGACTTGGTCTTCGCTTCACACCTTTTCAAAATTTTACAAATTTGACACTTTTGCTTCTTCGGAGGCTGTTTTTGGGAGAAAGGTTCTACAGGCAGTGGTTCCTTCCGTTTAAGTTCCTGCCTTGTCCCTCCCATCATCCGTGTACTTTAGCTTTGGTATTGGTATCCCACAAGTAATGGATGATCCGTGGACTGGATACACTTAACAAGAGAAAACATAATTGATGCTTACCTGATAAATTTATTTCTCTTGTAGTGTATCCAGTCCACGGCCCGCCCTGTCCTTTTAAGGCAGGTCTAAATTTTAATTAAACTACAGTCACCACTGCACCCTATGGTTTCTCCTTTCTCGTCTTGTTTCGGTCGAATGACTGGATATAGCAGTGAGGGGAGGAGCTATATAGCAGCTCTGCTGTGGGTGATCCTCTTGCAACTTCCTGTTGGGAAGGAGAATATCCCACAAGTAATGGATGATCCGTGGACTGGATACACTACAAGAGAAATAAATTTATCAGGTAAGCATAAATTATGTTTTCTTGAATGGTTCCCCCTTAGCTTTGAAGTTTATTATAGTTGGCATTACAGATGGATGATTGCTGGATACCCATGTCATAGCTAACTCCTCTTCCTCAGCACTTAAGTTTTCACCCTGATACTGGATATTGACAATATTTGCCAAAAAATGAGCTGGAGACAGTGCTTGTCCCATTCGTTTTTTTAATGCTTGTAATTTAATTCTATCCATGTGTAGTTGAACTTGAAATTCTGTTTTTAAGTGTTCACTCAGTTCCTTCCAAATTTCAACAGCATCAGCAATAAAACAGCTATTTTACTGTATTTTGTTTAAAGCTTCAGAGATGGGTTTCAGGATGCTCAGCATATGTTCAACATTTCTCTTAAGCCCAATGTTGAGGATTTTGGCCGTAACAGTGCCATCTATTTTATCTCGATTTTCTTCACAAACTGTCATCAGAATCGGCCAGTTCTTGATATACTGCTCAAAACAGTCCACCACAGAGTTCCATCTAACATCTTGTGGGAGCATTAGCTTGTTTCCAACCTTCCTTTTCAGAGCTGCTGCAGCAAAATGATTGTTACGGAAGTATTTAGCAATTTCAACAACATTAGTCTTTATTTCTGGAACACTTCATGATGGAATAACCTTTGGATGGTAATATATTTTCCTCTAAAAGCATTTTATTTAAAAAAAATCAGATTTAAATAAAAAAAAATCAGATTTTTTTTTATTTTTTTAAAAAATCATTGATTTTTATCCACCCTGTTTGCACCTCAAGGGTGTGGGTTCATACCCAGCTGCTGGCATTGTATTTCCAATTTCTGGTACACCTTAGGAATGCATTCCCCTGGTCATTTTACCAGTGTACCCGTGGGTTATCTGCTCTGCAGTTTTTTGGGTTGGCTGTGTCTCTGTTGGCGCGTGACTGGTAGGGGGGGTCCTTTAAAGCAGTGTTTTTCAACTAGTGGGCTGTGAGAGATCCTCAGGTATGCAGCGGCAGACTGACAACAGTGCGGGGGTGTCCCTCTTTCAAATTTTGAAATATTGGTAGGTATGTGACAGGCTCATCAGGCATCATTTACAACCATGATATTGACATTCATTCACAGACAATCATTATAATTGTTTGTGAATGAATGTCAATATGTCATGTATAGTTTGTAGGAGGCATGGCGTGACAGCACAGTACAGTGTGTGTATATATATATATATATATATATATATATATACTGTATATATATATCCTTTATTAGGCTACAATGTGTGATTTTGTAAAATTTTGGGATGGTGGTGTGCCACAGGATTTTTTAATGTAAAAAAGTGTGCCACGGCAAAAAAAAAAGGTTGCAAATCACTGCTTTAAAGGACATTTGTGTTGGGGATTTTCTTCTCAATTAACCGGTAGCTTCGGCCTTTTAGGGCAGTTGGCATTCTTCCGGTTTCTTACCCTTCATAGGGCATATTCTCCTTCCTATGAAAATTAATTCTTTTTTTAGGATTTCTCTAGGTATGGACGTAGAGGGTGGAGGTGGCTCCGCCTGGAGTCTTGCCGACTTCAAGTCAGATATGGGGCCTTGTTTTGATAGATACTTAAATCTATGGCCTTGTCTGTGGTCAGAGTCAGGTTGTACTAGTACTTTGGAGAGATGGCTATTCCATTTTTAAGCTTGTTCCTGTTTCAGTTTCGGGATTCCTTTGTTCTTGTACTGGATCCCTGTGGCTGGGTTGGTCCAGCGGGGTTTGGGTCTGCAGGCAGACTGTACGAGCGCTCTAGGGGTCGCTGTCTCCCTTGTATGTGAGAGCCTATTGAGGCTAGCCTGATAGCTCTGTCTGCTGGGAGATGGTTTCTCCTTTCACCTTGTTCCTTCCAGGAGACGGTTTACTCTTCCTTCGGGCTCTGATGGTATACTCTCCTTCTCGGGCGGCCTTGATGGAAGCTTGTATTCCCCTTATTTAGGGATCTGAGTATAGGTCCGGCGGCTTAGGTTGCCTGGATAGGGCTCTCTGTTGAAGTACTGTTTTTGTGCGGTCTGTTTATTGTGGACTGCTACTTCTTCTTCTTCCTTGCAAGCCCCTTTGGTGAAATCCTATTATGGACTCTGTGTTTTTAAGCCTGTGGTTTTTCCTGGGTCTATTACACACCTTAATGGTTGAATACTTGGGTATTCTATGGCCGGATGCAGGGAGGGTTTTGCTCTTAAGTTGCGTCCATGCTTGCAGGATGTTGGGGAGATGTTTCTGTCTCCGTGTCCGGTATTGTCCCGGCTTTCGCTTTGTAATGGTGTGGCCTCTTCTCTGTTTGGGACCGGTTAGGTCTCTGTGAGCTTGGCCTTTAAAAACCTGGAGGTGTTCTTTTCGTATTAAGGGACCATTTTGTTTATCCTTGGTTCTCCTTTGTCTTGTCCCTTTGGGGTCTTTAGGTTGGTTTTACATTCATCTGTGGAGTAATGGTGGGGGACTGTTTTTTGGACAACGGTGTCTTTTGGAGGACTGTTGGTTCAGTCGAGTCCGTTCGCGGTCTCTTCTTTGGCTCTGGACTAGCTGCGTGTCAGTGTCACTGGGGCTTTTTCTTTCAAATTTTTCTGAGCTTCAATGAAGCAGGATTTTTTATTGGGTTATGATTCAGGCCTGGTGCCCTCAGTTTGCGCCGCCTATTGTACCCTCCCGTCTTGGCATTCAGTGTCCTCTATAGCTTAGGTATTGATTCCCCAAAAGTAATGAATGCATCTGTGGACTCTTTCCATTTAAGAAGAAAAACATAAATTATGCTTACCTGATAATTTCCTTTTCTTCTGATGGAAAGACTCCACAGCTCCCCACCCAGTATTTTATGTGGGGCGTCCTTATGTTCTTCTGGCACCTTTTCACCCTGATATTTCTTCTACTGTTCCTTGTTCCTCGGCAGAATGACTGGGGGATGAGGGGAGTGGGAGGAGTATTTAGTATTTAAGCCTTTTGCGGGGTGTCTTTGCCTCCTCCTGGTGGCCAGGTTCTTATTTCCTAAAAGTTATGAATGCAGCTGTGGGCTCTTTCCATCAGATGAAAAGGAAATTATTAGGTATTATGTTTTTCCCATACCCCACCTACAGATCTTTTTGTCTATTGTACCTGTTTTGTACAGCTTCCTTCTTTGCTCTCTTGTTCTCTCCCATGTGCATATAATCTATGGATGTTATAGACCTGTAACATACCATTAAAAATGTTAAATACATTTTTTTCCCATTAAAATTTTTACATTTAGACAGTGCAAATAGTCCATTGTGAAAGTGTCTGCTATGTCCTTATTAGTCAATAGCCAATCAGGATTAATTTCCTCTTTCAGCTTTTTTTTGTGCGCACTTTAGTACTTCCAGGCCACATGAGAGCCCTTCCATTTTCATCAGGGCAGAGTCTACCATGTAACAGCCTATCCTTGATTCATCAAAGCGTGTCTCACAAATAAGCACACTCTGCTCACTGCAGCAGTTCAGTAAAAATGTCCTCTCTCTGTCACCATAAAATAAACAATTCTTGTATATAAATTTTGACACTTTATTACTAAACATAATCCTATATATATATATATACAGGGAGTGCAGAATTATTAGGCGAATTAGTATTTTGACCACATCATCCTCTTTATGCATGTTGTCTTACTCCAAGCTGTATAGGCTCGAAAGCCTACTACCAATTAAGCATATTAGGTGATGTGCATCTCTGTAATGAGAAGGGGTGTGGTCTAATGACATCAACACCCTATATCAGGTGTGCATAATTATTAGGCAACTTCCTTTCCTTTGGCAAAATGGGTCAAAAGACTTGACATGCTCAGAAAAGTAAAAAATAGTGAGATATCTTGCAGAGGGATGCAGCACTCTTAAAATTGCAAAGCTTCTGAAGCGTGATCATCGAACAATCAAGCGTTTCATTCAAAATAGTCAACAGGGTCGCAAGAAGCGTGTGGAAAAACCAAGGCGCAAAATAACTGCCCATGAACTGAGAAAAGTCAAGCGTGCAGCTGCCAAGATGCCACTTGCCACCAGTTTGGCCATATTTCAGAGCTGCAACATCACTGGAGTGCCCAAAAGCACAAGGTGTGCAATACTCAGAGACATGGCCAAGGTAAGAAAGGCTGAAAGACGACCACCACTGAACAAGACACACAAGCTGAAACGTCAAGACTGGGCCAAGAAATATCTCAAGACTGATTTTTCTAAGGTTTAATGGACTGATGAAATGAGAGTGAGTGTTGATGGGCCAGATGGATGGGCCCGTGGCTGGATTGGTAAAGGGCAGAGAGCTCCAGTCCGACTCAGACGCCAGCAAGGTGGAGGTGGAGTACTGGTTTGGGCTGGTATCATCAAAGATGAGCTTGTGGGGCCTTTTCGGGTTGAGGATGGAGTCAAGCTCAACTCCCAGTCCTACTGCCAGTTTCTGGAAGACACCTTCTTCAAGCAGTGGTACAGGAAGAAGTCTGCATCCTTCAAAAAAAACATGATTTTCATGCAGGACAATGCTCCATCACACGCGTCCAAGTACTCCACAGCGTGGCTGGCAAGAAAGGGTATAAAAGAAGAAAATTTAATGACATGGCCTCCTTGTTCACCTGATCTGAACCCCATTGAGAACCTGTGGTCCATCATCAAATGTGAGATTTACAAGGAGGGAAAACAGTGCACCTCTCTGAACAGTGTCTGGGAGGCTGTGGTTGCTGCTGCACGCAATGTTGATGGTGAACAGATCAAAACACTGACAGAATCCATGGATGGCAGGCTTTTGAGTGTCCTTGCAAAGAAAGGTGGCTATATTGGTCACTGATTTGTTTTTGTTTTGTTTGTGAATGTTGAGATGTTATATTGGTGTCACTGGTAAAAATAAATAATTGAAATGGGTATATATTTGTTTTTTGTTAAGTTGCCTAATAATTATGCACAGTAATAGTCACCTGCACACACAGATATCCCCCTAAAATAGCTATAACTAAAAACAAACTAAAAACTACTTCCAAAACTATTCAGCTTTGATATTAATGAGTTTTTTGGGTTCATTGAGAACATGGTTGTTGTTCAATAATAAAATTAATCCTCAAAAATACAACTTGCCTAATAATTCTGCACTCCCTGTATATATATATATATATACACATACACATACACAACACACAATTATATGAATATACGCAGGGTCAAAACTTTCTCAATGGGGCCGATTTATCAACCTTCTGTCCGACATGATCCGATAAGCGGATCATGTCCGACAGACATTGCTGAATGCGTAGAGCAATACGCTCTCCGCATTCAGCATTGCACCAGCAGCTCTTGTGAACTGCTAGCGCAATGCCGCCTCTTGCAGATTCGTGGCCAATCGGTCGCTAGGTGGTGTCAATCAACCCGATCGTATTTCGATCGGGTTGATTTCCCGCAATGTCTGTTCGCCTCCTCAGAGCAGGCGGACAGATTATGGAGCAGCGGCCTGAAGGCTCGCCAGAAACACGGGCCTTCAAGCTCCATACGGAGCTTGATAAATAGGCCCCAATATGTTGGCTGGATTTGCTTGCGTTACTGACCGTTGCAAGCAACACGTTCAAGCAACTAGAGTGTTTTTGGAAACACTAGGGGGTGGCTTCTAAAGCAGGTTTACTCCTATACTTATAGTCTGCAAGTTCACATTAATGCCTATGGTGCTATTGAAAGGGTGTTGTAGTAAAGTACAGACGGTAGTGTGCATGCGTTGGCAGCCATTACTATTGCCAGTGATTGGAGTTTTCTACCTCTTGTTTTATAGTGCTGGACATTGTTTTATACTTTAAAGGTATTAAACAGAAAAAAACACTAGAAATGTTTAATGATTTCCTATTACAAAGTTATTTAAACATATATATTGCATATGATAGTGTAGATATGTTTTGTGCGTGTATTATCCCTTTAAATGGTCCCTTGAAACCCATCAATTCTGAGAATTATGTATTATTTTATTTTCTATTGCAATCTTCATCCCATCTTCACTACGATCGAGCCAATCAATCTCTTGTCTGTGCACCAGAGATAAAATCACTGTAGTTTATCGGTCAGCAAAAACTATTTGTACAGGCTGTATTGAATATAGGCGGAGCCTAATTTTGTGTTCACCCTCTGTTATTTCTTACTAGTCCCGCACTAGTAGAAAGTTTAAGTCCTGTCTATCACCACTTATTTTATACCTTCATAGAGGTACCTAACCATTTATGTATCAGTATGTCAATGTATGTTGTTCTTAGAATATATTTACTGTTCATCTTTACAATGCTGGGCAGTATGTTATATTAATATGCTAGTAAAAGTGGAGTGAAATTGAAATTAACTTAATTGTATACATTATTTAGTCATTAACGCTTTTCATTTGTTTTATAATTATCTATTTATTAAAGAGGGTCATCATATTTTATAAAGGGTCCTCTGTAACCTCAGAGGGGTTAAAACAACTTTGGTGCAGTTGCTATGTGTTCCCTTCTCTGACTGCATGGCATTGTTTTATCCCTAATCAACAACCAGCTGGCCCGTCAGTGAATAAGACTGTCCCCCCTGGCCATGTTTCATGTGAGGTCTTGGCTGGGTGGCCAAGCAGGCAGCCTGCATTCAGTGTCAAAGCTATTCAAGGCTATTGGCACAGCAGTGCCCCCATTAATTTCTGCTTGTCACATGCTGTCATGCAAGTTACACCAGAGAGGAAATGACCGTTAAAGAAAAAAAAGTTTGCTTGGGCCCTTCCAGACATTATCTCTGAGGTTAAACAAGTGGAGACAATTAGTTAGCTGTTATTAAAAGACAGCTGCAGGAAAGCAGAAGCCTAGAATCAAGCCCCAAACTAACGTATCTTCCCTGCCTGCCCACATCAGTTATCAACATCTGTCACATCGCAATCCCTCAAAGTATTTGTGAAAAAAAAAACA
The DNA here is from genome assembly GCF_027579735.1 of Bombina bombina. Classification (NCBI taxonomy): domain Eukaryota; kingdom Metazoa; phylum Chordata; class Amphibia; order Anura; family Bombinatoridae; genus Bombina; species Bombina bombina. The sequence goes on along the minus strand of NC_069503.1, from coordinate 291,927,277 downwards.
CGGATGCTATCGAATATACATCATTTGTTGGTTGGTTTACAATCTTAACTTCATGAATTAAATGATCTGCTATTTTTTGATTTGCTAATATTATCTAATACTTATTAAGTAACGTTACTTATAACATTTCTATTAATAATTGAGAAGTCTATTTATTTACTAAATGCACAGTAAATGGACATTAAACACTCCCCTCCCCTCAAATAAAACTAGGATAGTAAAACAATGCAATGTACAGCTGTTATTTTGAAAGCTTTTCCCATAAATTAGCTCTTCAAATTCTGCATTTTTTTACCACATCACTCATGAAGGCTGGATTGCATACTTCATACTCTTGCAGTTTACACAACCCTTGTGATACATAGTAATGGCCTAGATAAATGCAGGAGCTCATTTAGCACTCTAATTGGCCACATCAAGGGAAACCATTAGAAAGTTTCTTATGTTTGTATCTCTTTAAAAATGCACTTTTTCAACAAGCTTATATACAGTGTTGTAGGCTGCTACCAATATGTATCAAAACAACTCCCCCATTTCAAACTACCTTACAAAATTGTGAGACTGTGCACAACACCCCACCTGATTGGTTAAGGACCTTTTTGACCCTCCTTTAGAAATACCTCTTTAATATATTACATTGTTCTATGTGAGCCATATGTTGCCAAAGAGTACTGAGAGATAGCCTAGCTAAAAGTGATGGAACCTAAGGATTAAGAGCATCCATCCACATAAGAGACCTCTCCTTTGGGGATGAAGATAAGCATGTATGGCTTCTAGGAAGAGTAATAAAGCAATACAACATTGCTGGAGAAATGACTATGGTAGAATGGTACTATTAGGTTTCGGCCACAAATGTGCTGTGGGTGAGGGTTGCAGCAGGGGGTTGTGTTTGGTGCTGAATTTTACATTATAGTGGTGTCCCTTGAGTGAGGTTATCCCTAGGGAAAAAAAATTCTGGTGGCAGGGGATAGTAGCGAACCGACTCAACAGACGACCCTTGTGCAACTTTTTTTGCGCCCCCCACACACACACACAAAGGTAACTCATACACATGCGTGCACCTTTAGCCCTTACAGCTACTTACAAAGGGTGGTGGTAGTTTTGTAATATCTCTCATAAAAGTGTTGTTCTGATTGTAGCAAAAGCTTTTACTTAAATTGGATATAGGAAAAACAGATGTTCCGAGAAATATTCTTACCAGTGCAAATGCTTTTAAAGGGACCATAAAGTCTAAATTAAACTTTCATATTTCAAAAACAACTTCCATCTAATACGAGGTGAGTCCACGGCTTCATTCATTACTTGTGGGAAATACAGAACCTGGCCACCAGGAGGAGGCAAAGACACCCCAGCCAAATGCTTAAATACCTCCCCCTCTCCCCTCATCCCCCAGTCATTCTTTGCCTTTCATCACAGGAGGATGTCAGAGAAGTGTCGGAAGATTTCGGAGTAGTCTCTTATGGAGGGTAGTACTCTTCGGATTGGGAGTGGAGTTTTAAGTAGTCTTGTCAGCCTCTCAGTGAGAGCATTGACAAATGTTAGGGTCTGGAGAGGCAAGGAGAGTCTTTCTGCGAAACCATCCAGACTCGTATTAACTGCTCCTTAAGCAATCAGTGTTGGCGCGTTTCACTGCCTGCTTTATTTCACTCAAGTCCATATCAGAAGCGATGCTACAACACTGTCAAACTTGAGAGGCCGTGTTCCTGTTCCACGGTAGTGATTCTGGTAAGATTGTTTCATTTTTATATTTGTAATTATAACGCAATAAGACAGTGTGACTCCTTTTATCTGTATAGAATCAAGGGTTAATATCTCCGGCAGGTGATTATTGAACAGGGGGATGTATACATGATTGCTTTATTGTGTTTTTTGCTGCAACATGTGTGAGATGTGGCTCTGGCAATTTGTGAACAGTCAGGTTCTTCCTTCATTTTGATTCTGTGCAGCCTATTTAGTTTGGCGCGCTTTTTCTCTGCTGCAGGGGCGGTCCAGCATGGCAGTCCATGTGACCGGGTGTAGCCTCATTCTCTTTCTTTTCCTGACCATTGGTTGCTGGAGGCGAAAGCGGTTTTTCTGTATGCCTGGGTCATAGGATTTGGTAAATGCCCCGGCCATTGGGAGTATAAAGGTGCCATTTATTTTTTTCTATAGTCCAATTAAAGGCGCAAGCTATGGAGGACTCTGATGCGCTAGAGTGTATTCCCTCTTTACCTAAATCTAATGCCTGTTTTTATTGTAAGGAGGCTTTGGTATACCCGCCTGCTCAACTATGTTCCACAAGCCTTGATAAAATATTGATATCTAAAAGGAATAAAATGTTTAGTACCACTGAGCTGCCCACCTCTGAGGGGTCTCCATCCTGCGAGGTGCGTTCCCTACATTCATCTCCGATTACACATGTAGCTCACCAGTGCACTACTAATCCTCCTGCGGGAGGAGCCCTGTGGCCGCCTGATTTTGCTGAAACGACGGTGTCTGCGGCCTTCAGTGCTTTACCTCGCCCTGCTAAGCGTAAGCGAAAAGTTAAACATTGCTATCCTTCCCATGGGTCATCTACTCCGTTGGATGTTTCTGAGACTAGATTATCCGCTGATGCAGAGGATTCCGATACTTCGGAGGACTCTTTCTCTGGGTCGGAATTTGCGGCCTCTAAGCCTCCGACTGCGGAGGAAACAGACTTTCGGTTTAGGATGGAACACTTACGCTTTTTATTAAAAGAGGTTTTGGCTACTCTAGAGGTTCCGGAACAGAAGTTACCCGAGGAACCCTCTATTCCTAAGCTTGATAAAGTTTATGAGGACAAGGTGGTGCCCCAGACTTTTCTGGTTCCCGTAAAGATGGCGAATATTATAAAGAATGAATGAGAGAGAATTGGATCGTCTTTCTCCCCTTCTTCGTTTAAAAAATTGTTCCCAGTTCCTGACTCTCAGCTAGAATTGTGGGAATCTTTCCCTAAGGTGGATGGAGCTATTTCCATGCTCGCTAAGCGCACCACTATCCCACTCGAGGATAGTTCGTTGTTTAAGGAACCCATGAATAAGAAATTAGAGACCCTGTTAAGAAAGATGTTTCAGCACACGGGGTTCGTATTTCAGCCTGCAACGGCAGTTGCTGCGGTGGCGGGAGCTGCTACATGTTGGTGTGACTCTCTGTTAGAGATGATCGAGGTGAAGACTCCCCTTGATGAGATACAGGAAAGAATTAAGGCCCTGAGGGTAGCAAATTAATTTATCTATGATGCAAATATGCAGATTATTAGCTTGAATGCCAAGACAAGAGGCTTTTCTGTTTTGACCCTGAGGGCTCTGTGGTTGAAGTCGTGGTCGGCTGACATGACGTCCAAATCTAGATTGCTTTCCCTTCTTTTTAAGGGAAAGGTTATTTTCGGTCCAGGCCTGGACTCTATCATATCCACGGTCACGGGGGTCAAGGGTGCCTTTCTACCGCAGGATAAGAAGAATAAACCTAAGAGTCCTAATTTCTCTTACATGGTGTATCCAGTCCACGGATTCATCCTTACTTGTGGGATATTCTCAATCCCTACAGGAAGTGGCAAAGAGAGCACACAGCAGAGCTGTCCATATAGCTCCCCTTAGGCTCCGCCCCCCCAGTCATTCTCTTTGCCGCTCTAACAAGTAGCATCTCCACGGGAGGGTAAAGCGTATGTGGTGTTAGATTTGTAGTTTTTATTTCTTCAATCAAGAGTATGTTATTTTAAAATAGTGCCGGTTTGTACTATTTACTCTGAGGCAGAAAGTGATGAAGATTTCTGCTGAGAGGAAAAAGATTTTAGCATGTTGTAACTAAAATCCATTGCTGTTCCCACACAGGACTGTTGAGTACCGGAGAACTTCAGTTAGGGGGAACGGTTTGCAGGCTTAACTGCTTAAGGTATGCTCAGTCAATTTTTTTCTAACAAGACTTGGTAATGCTAGAAGACTGACAGAAATCCCCATGTGGGAAGGTAAGCCATATTCTGAGACTCAGTATAGAAGGATGGCTTAGTTAAAAGGGCTTAATTCACTGGTGGACACTGTTATGGGGAAAATCGATTATTTTTTAATATAATCTGACGTTTGCACAAGTGTTTATCATGTTTGGAACACTTTTTAGGGGTTTTATACGCCTGGCATAATTTTAGACACCTAATTTGGCTTAGGAAGCCCCACAACTCCGGAGTGAAGAGGGAGGGGGCCTAAATTTCGCGCCTCAGTTGCGCAGTTGTTTTGCAAGTCAGCTTCATGCAGCTTCACATGTAGAGTCCAGAGATTGCAGGAGGACTACAGGGAGGCTTATTTTCGTTCCAAAACTAATCCCCAAGGAAGGAGGAAAAGTTTCTCAGCGAGTCAGATTCCTTAGCGTTTAAATTTAAGCTGGAACACCTCCGCGTCCTGCTTAAGGAGGTTTTAGCTACGCTGGATGATTGTGACCCCATGGTGGTCCCAGAAAAATTGTGTAAAATGGACAGGTTTTTAGAAGTCCCTGTATACACTGATGCGTTTCCGATCCCGAAGAGGGTGGCGGATATTGTGACTAGGGAGTGGGAGAGACCAGGTGTACCTTTTGTTCCCCCCCTATCTTTAAGAAAATGTTCTCCATAAATGACCCCAGGCGGGACGCGTGGCAGACGGTCCCTAAGGTAGAGGGAGCAGTTTCAACACTTGCTAAGCGTACAACTATACCAATAGAAGACAGTTGTGCTTTTAAAGACCCTATGGATAAAAAATTGGAAGGTTTGCTGAAGAAAATGTTTGTTCAGCAAGGTTTCCTTCTCCAGCCAATTGCCTGCATTATTCCTGTAACTACTGCAGCGACTTTTTGGTTTGAGGCGCTGGAGGAGTCGCTCCAGAGGGAGACTTCATATGACGAAGTCATGGATAGAATTCACACTCTAAAGCTGGCTAATTCTTTTATCACTGATGCCGCTTTCCAATTAGCTAAGTTAGCGGCGAAAAATTCAGGTTTTGCCATTATGGCGCGAAGAGCGCTTTGGCTCAAATCATGGTCGGCTGACGTGTCGTCCAAAACAAAGTTACTAAACATTCCTTTCAAGGGAAAGACCCTTTTTGGTCCCGAGTTGAAAGAAATTATCGCGGATATCACTGATCCAGGAAGGTCAATATATAACTACCGTGGATCTAAAGGATGCGTACCTACATATTCCTATCCACAAAGATCATCATCAATTCCTAAGGTTCGCCTTTCTGGACACGCATTACCAGTTTGTGGCCCTTCCTTTCGGGTTGGCCACCGCTCCCAGAATTTTCACAAAGGTGCTAGGGTCCCTTCTAGCGGTACTAAGACCGCGGGGCATTGCAGTAGCACCTTACCTAGACGACATCTTAATTCAGACGTCGTCTTTTCACAGAGCCAAGGCTCATACGGACATTGTTCTGGCTTTTCTAAGGTGTCATGGGTGGAAGGTGAACGTAGAAAAAAGTTCTCTGTCCCCGCTCACAAGGGTTCCCTTCCTGGGAACACTAATAGACTCGGTAGAAATGAAAATCTTTCTGACAGAGGTCAGGAAGTCAAAACTTTTGAATACTTGCCGAGTTCTTCATTCCATTCCTTGGCCTTCTGTGGCTCAGTGCATAGAGGTAATTGGTTTAATGGTTGCGGCAATGGACGTAGTCCCTTTTGCCCGAATTTATCTAAGACCACTGCAACTGTGCATGCTCAAACAGTGGAATGGTGATTTTGCAGATTTGTCTCCTCAAATACAAATGGACCAGAAAACCAGAGACTCTCTTCTCTGGTGGTTGTCTCAGGATCACCTGTCTCAGGGAATGAGTTTCCGCAGACCGGAGTGGATCATTGTCACGACCGATGCCAGTCTGTTAGGCTGGGGTGCGGTCTGGGACTCCCTGAAAGCTCAGGGTCTATGGTCTCGGGAAGAATCTCTTCTCCCGATAAACATTTTGGAACTGAGAGCGATATTCAATACGCTCCAGGCGTGGCCTCAACTAGCGGAGGCCAAATTAGATTTCAGTCGGACAACATCACGACTGTAGTGTACATCAATCATCAGGGAGGAACAAAGTTCCCTAACGATGAAGGAAGTAACCAAGATCATCAAATGGGCGGAGGATCACTCCTGCCATCTATCTGCAATTCACATCCCAGGAGTAGACAACTGGGAGGCGGATTTTCTGAGTCGTCAGACTTTCCATCCGGGGGAGTGGGAACTCCACCCGGAGGTTTTTGCTCAGCTGACCCAGCTATGGGGCATTCCAGAATTGGATCTGATGGCGTCCCGTCAGAACACCAAACTTCCCCTTTACGGATCCAGATCCAGGGATCCCAAGGCGGCATTGATAGATGCCTTAGTAGCGCCTTGGTCATTCAGTCTAGCTTATGTCTTTCCACCGTTTCCTCTTCTCCCTCGGCTAGTAGCCAGAATCAAACAGGAGAAGGCTTCGGTAATTCTGATAGCGCCTGCGTGGCCACGCAGGACTTGGTATGCAGACCTAGTGGACATGTCATCGGCTCCACCATGGAAACTGCCATCGAGGCAGGATCTTCTAATTCAAGGTCCATTCAAGCATCCAAATCTAGTTTCTCTGCAACTGACTGCCTGGAGATTGAACGCTTAATTCTAGCTAAGCGTGGGTTCTCTGAATCAGTTATAGATACTCTGATCCAGGCCAGAAAGCCTGTCACCAGGAAAATTTACCATAAGATATGGCGGAAATATCTTTGTTGGTGTGAATCCAAGGGTTACTCGTGGAGTAAGGTTAGGATTCCAAGGATATTGTCTTTTCTCCAAGAAGGATTGGAGAAAGATTTATCAGCTAGTTCCTTAAAGGGACAGATATCTGCTCCGTCTATCCTGTTACACAAGCGTCTGGCAGCTGTACCAGACGTTCAGGCGTTTGCATAGGCCTTAGTTAGAATCAAGCCTGTTTACAAACCTTTGGCTCCTCCATGGAATCTAAATTTAGTTCTTTCAGTTCTTCAAGGGGTTCCGTTTGAACCTTTACATTCCATAGATATTAAGTTATTATCTTGGAAAGTTTTGTTTTTGGTAGCTATTTCTTCTGCTCGAAGAGTTTCTGAATTGTCTGCTTTGCAGTGTAATTCACCCTATCTGGTGTTCCATGCAGATAAGGTTGTTTTGCGTACCAAACCTGGTTTCCTTCCAAAAGTGGTTTCTAATAAGAATATTAACCAGGAAATTATTGTTCCTTCTCTGTGTCCTAATCCAGTTTCTAAGAAGGAACGACTGTTACACAATCTTGATGTGGTTTGTGCCTTAAAATTCTATTTAAAGGCAACTAAAGATTTCAGACAAACATCATCTTTGTTTGTTGTCTATTCTGGTAAGAGGAGAGGTCAGAAAGCGACTGCTACCTCTCTTTCCTTCTGGCTGAAATGCATCATCCGATTGGCTTATGAGACTGCTGGACAGCAGCCTCCTGAACAAATTACAGTTCATTCCACTAGGGCTGTGGCTTCCACATGGGCTTTCAAGAATGAGGCTTCTGTTGAACAGATTTGTAGGGCAGCGACTTGGTCTTCACTGCATACATTTGCCAAATTTTACAAATTCGATACTTTTGCTTCTTTGGGAGAAAGGTTTTGCATGCAGTGGTGCCTTCCGTTTAGGTTACCTGACTTGTTCCCTCCCTTCATCCGTGTCCTAAAGCTTTGGTATTGGTATCCCACAAGTAAGGATGAATCCGTGGACTGGATACACCATGTAAGAGAAAACAGAATTTATGCTTACCTGATAAATTACTTTATCTTACGGTGTATCCAGTCCACGGCCCGCCCTGGCAATTAAGTCAGGTTCAAATTTAATTTTGTAAAACTACAGTCACCACTGCACCCTATGGTTTCTCCTTTTTCTCCTAACCGTCGGTCGAATGACGGGGGGGCTTAGCCTGAGGGGAGCTATATGGACAGCTCTGCTGTGTGCTCTCTTTGCCACTTCCTGTAGGGATTAAGAACATCCCACAAGTAAGGATGAATCCGTGGACTGGATACACCGTAAGAGAAAGTAATTTTTCAGGTAAGCATAAATTCTGTGCCGCAAAGCCTGAGCAGTCCAAGGGTTCTTGGAAACCTTCTCAGTCTTGGAACAAAAAAACCCTCTCCCTTCCAGGGGCAGATTCCTCTTGTCAAATCTATCGTCAAATCCAGAGAAACAAGATGCCTTTCTAGAGTGCGTGAAGGATCTCTCCTCTCTAGGAGTAATTGTACCGGTACCTCTAGCAGAAAAGGGTCTAGGGTACTATTCAAACCTTTTCGTGGTACCAAAGAAGGAGGGCACGTTTCGCCGGATTCTGGACCTAAAGTGCTTAAACAAGTTTCTGTCGGTCCCATCATTCAAGATGGAGACGATAAGGTCTATACTGCCCCTAGTTCAAGAGGGTCAGTTCATGACTACGATAGACTTGAAGGACGCTTACCTTCATGTGCCAATACACAAGGATCACTTCAGGTTCCTAAGTGCCTTTCGGGATCAGCACTTCCAGTTTGTAGCTCTTCCCTTCGGTCTGGCTACTGCTCCAAGAATCTTCTGGGAGCTCTGCTCGCGGTTACGAGATCCAGAGGGATAGCAACAGCTCCTTATCTGGACCACATCCTGGTCCAGGCTCCATCCTACCGGCTGGCAGAGGACCATTCGAGAGCTCTTCTCCTTCTTCTGCGATCTCTGGATGGATGGTAAACTCAGAAAAGAGTTCTCTGGTTCCCAGTACCAGAGTTCCTGGGCACGATAATAGACTCCATATCTTTGAAAATATTCCTAACAGACCAGAGATGTTGCAAAATTGTCTCCAGCTGTCTTGCCCTTCAAGCTTCCTCAAGGCCGTCAGTGGGCCGGTGCATGGAGGTGATTGGGCTCATGGTATCCACTATAAATGTCATTCCATTCGCCAGATTCCATCTCCGGCCTCTTCAGCTGTGCATGCTGAGGCAGTGGAAAGGCGATCACTCGGATCTATCCCAACTGATCTCTTTGGACAACGGGTCGAGGGTGGTGGCTCCGTCCAGATCAGCTGTCCAAGGGGACATCCTTCCTCAGACCATCTTGGTAGATTGTGATTACGGACCCAAGTCTCTCAGGTTGGGGAACGGTTTGGGGTGCCAGGAAGGCTCAGGGCAGGTGGAATCAGAAGGAGTCTCTTCTCCAGATCAACATCCTCGATTTTCGAGTGATCTTCAATGCTCTGGGGGCTTGGCCCTTCCTGGGTTCGTCCAAGTTCATCAGATTCTAGTCGGACAACATCACCTCGGTGGCTTACATCAACCATAAGGGGGGAAAGAGAAGCTCCCTAGCCATGAGGGAGGTATCTCAGATTCTGGAGTGGCAAAAGGCCCACGATTGTTCGCTATCAGTGATCCACATCCCGGGTGGGGACAACTGGGAAGCGGATTTTCTCAGCAGAAAGTCGTTTCATCCGAGGGAATGGTCTCTTCACCCTGAAGTGTTTGCAGAGATTTGCAACAGTTGGTGAAGAGACCATTCCCTCGGATGAAACTAGAGCTGTGACTTCTTGGGCCTTCAAAAATGAGGCTTCTATGGAGTCGATTTGTAAGGCGACTACCTTGTCCTCCTTACATACTTTTTAAAAGTTTTACAAATTTGACGATTTTAGTTCGGCTGAAGCAGCTTTTGGGAGAAAGGTTTTGCAGGCTGTGGTGCCCTCAGAATAGGGTCCGCCTTCTTTTTATCCTCCCGGTTTCATTCAGGTTCCTCTAGAGCTTGGGTATTGGATTCCCACAAGTAATGAATGAAGCCGTAGACTCTCCTCGTATTAGATGGAAAACCTGACCAACTAGGAACTGATAATTGGTGGCTGCAAATATATGCTTTGAGTTTTTTCATATATTTCAAATCACCTATAGTTTCAAAGTCTGACAGAAGCTGTTATATGCATGCTAGAAACTGATATAGGGGCCGATTTATCACTGGTCTGTCTAACATGATGTGCTTAGCGGATCATGTCCTACAGACATCGATGAATGCTGACAGCATACCCTGTTGACATTTATCATTGTACAAGCAGTTCTTGCCCACCTTGTCGAAGTCCTCTCAAGTACACATTTTCAGTTCTATATTTTCCCTTGGGCCAGAAAACCAGTGTAGAGGGATGCTTATGGCCCACTGTCCGCCAATTTTTTCTTTCATGATTCCGAAAGCTAGCAAACAATTGTAAACAAATGTACTCATATTATCAATTGTGCTTCCTTCTCTTAGTATCCTTTATTGAAGATGCAGCAGTGCACTGCTGAGAGCTAGCTAAACAGATATGTATGCTAATGGCAGGAGGTATATATCAGACCGACTGGTTGCTGAGGAGTAATGGCATACTCTTTTACTCATATTTTTTCAAAACCCCCCCTTTTTTGAGTGTTATTTAATTTATGTGTTTTTGAAATAATAAACTTATCAAAGATTCCAAGAGAACAGTTTTGATAAATTTGATAATAGAAGTGAATTGGAAAGTTGTTTAAAAATGGTATGCTCTATTTCAATCATGAAAGAAACATTTTTGGTTTCATGTCTCTTTAAGTGGCTTTACCTTTATCGCTGTTTTTCTTTATTTCCAATATTTTGTGATATTACAACAATTAAAATGTAACATTTGTCATTAGTAATAAAAGTAATATCAATAACTAAAATTACACACTGAAGAATGAGACTTTAAACATACCTTGTTAAATGCAATTTAAAAATAAATAAATACAATTAGAAAGAATTTGTTCTTAGATAAAGAGTCACCTCCATCAAATCCTCCTTCATAGCTGTTTAGTCAGTAGATCTGTGAGAGGGATGTGTGCATATGCTCCTCCCCCAATCAAATGCTCTACCTGCTAGTTTCAAAATTAAAATTAAAATATTTAACTTAAATGAGTATTAATATTTGAACAAGTTTAAGATTTGAAATCAAGGTCCAACTTTAACTTGACTTAAATTTCTTGGCTAAATCTGATTTATGCACAGTATGGTAATTATCAATTTCTTGTGTGTGTTTAGGATATGATGTTCCAGCTTCTTCAAGGATTGGATTTTCTTCATTCGCACAGAGTGGTACATCGAGACCTAAAGCCACAAAATATTCTTGTCACCAGCAATGGACAGATAAAATTAGCAGATTTTGGCCTTGCCCGAATCTACAGTTTTCAGATGGCGCTTACATCAGTGGTTAGTCTAATTTTTTACTTTTTGTTACAAGCCAAACATTATCAAAAATTTTAATTATAAATTCATTAGGAATTCTTTTCATAAATAGATAATTACTCTGGAAGTTTCAATCCAGTTTCTTTGATTATACGTTTGAAGTTTACATATTTGTATGAAGATAGTTTTTTTTTTCTTTTTCTCCTTTCTTTATTTCAAATAAAAAAAAATAAGTTATGTACACTGTGCAGTGGTAAAAAACAAACAGGTGAAACAAATAGTATAAGTGAATTAAACATAAAACATATACAATAATTATGTAACACAGGGTTAGATATTTATTCCTATAAGTAACTTTAAAGGGACAAGTAAACACTTTGTGATACAAGACATATCTGTTGTCTTGCTATAGAATATCAGCCAAGTCTAAACATTTTTAAAATAAATTAACACCTTGTTTGCTGCAGTTCCCCTACCCCAGTAGTCATACTCAACCCACCACTTGCTTTATTTGGAGGCACCAGTCCAGGCTTGAGTCTACAGTTGACAAGTTTAGCTATTGTCATTATGTTAGTGTAAACTGCATTGTTTTGTTCAGCTGCTATCTGTTAAAGCCAATTAGAAAATAATGTGTAGCAGGATTAGCCTTGAGAAGCCTGCAATGTACATTTTTAGCTTTGAGAATAAGAAAGTCCACCATTTTTAGAGCTAACTTGAAATCATGAAAGTATATTGCAAAATTGTTTTATTACACATAACTAGACATTTTCTTCTTAAATGGAAAGAGTCCACAGCTGCATTCATTACTTTTGGGAATTAAGAACCTGGCCACCAGGAGGAGGCAAAGACAACCCAGCCAAAGGCTTAAATACACCTCCCACTCCCCTCATCCCCCAGTCATTCTTTGCCTTTCATCCCAGGAGGTTGGCAGGGAAGTGTCAGAATTTTAAATTTTTTGTTTTTAATCTTATGGAGGGTAGTACTCTTCGGCATGAGACAGGAGTTTTAAGTAGTCCTGTCAGTCTCTCAGTGAGGGCTTGGATGAAAGTTAGAGTCAGGAGATGCAGGGAGTTTCTTTCTGCGAAACCATCCCAACTCAAAATAACAGCTCCTCAAGCAATCAGGGTTGTTGAACTTTGCTTCGCTGCCTGCTTCTTCTCTCAGGTCCATGGCGGTGGCGATGCACTATCCGTCACACTTGAAAGGCCGTGTTCCTGTTCCACAGCGTAGATTCCAGTAAGATCGTTTCATTTTACTTTATTTATCAATGTACTGTAATGTGAAGGTTTTCCCAAGAGGCTAACACCTTGTCATAAGGGTCTCAGTGAGTCTCTTTTAATATCTTGGAATCGAGGGTTTAATATCTCCTGAGGGAGATTATTGAACAAGGGGGGTTTATAATCATGTTTGTTATGTGAATCAACCTTCTTATGTGTGATGTTTACTGGGCTTGTGGTTTAGAACATTGAGGAATTTGGAAGTGACGCAGCCTTTTGGTTGGGCGTGCTTTTTTTGGACTGTACGGTTCACCTTGTGTTCCATTCCGTTTTTCCATTTCCGCATCCCTGACTGCGTGGCGAAGAAAAATTTCTAGTCCGCAGGGGTCTGGTCTTAGGAGGTGTTGAGTGCCCCAGCCATTGGGGGTGTCAGGTGCCGTTTTTGTTTTTACTACTTTAGTCCATGTTTAAATATCCTCAGTTATGGAGGATTCTGATGCTGAAACTGTGTTAATTTCAGATTCAGTTACAGAGGATTCTGATACTGAGACTATTCAGATTTTGATTCTGTGTCCGGTGACGAATCCGGAGTGGCCTAGTTGACACCTGTCAACCAGTTTTGTTCTGTATGCCATTTCAGAGCGCCTGGTTCCTCGGGCTCGGGGAATCAAGGGACTGCTTAGCCATCCACCTCTGGGGGTCCTGTCGTCCGAGAGGCAAGTTCCCTACCAAATGTTCCCCAGGAGGTTGCATGTTCTCCAGGAGGTTGCAGCACGTTTTCGCTTCCACATAATGTTGGCGATTGTTCGTCTGCAGAGTCCAATCGTTTATTTGAGAATGTGCTTGTGCCCTACTGTCCTTGGCCTTCCGCCTTGTGGAGGGCCTCTACAGTTCCCCGCGGGTGTAACTGTCCCTGAGTGTTGTGCCTTTCGTTACAGGATTGCGCGCCTTCGCGTGTTGCTCAGATTTGTTTTTCAGTTATTGAATGACCCTATCGTTACCAGATACAGGGATTTTCAGTCTACTAATTCGAATGGTGCACCTCATTGGACATGTGGGGATGAAGTAATCTCCTGATTGTCATTTATTTGAGATCTTTCCCAGTTTTGTAAGATAGGGCTCCGTTTGGCTGGTCCTGCGGGTAGGCCTGTGTCTTTTTGGGCATTAACCTCCCGGTTGCCTTATATTTTATTTGTATCCGATGGGATGTTTTGTATTTGTTTTTGTTTTCCTTCTGGAACCTTCTGGGATTGATACTCTTTATTACTTCTTCGGAAGTTGTTTTGGACATGTTAGTCCTATGTTAAAATGGTCTGTTTTCTGTTTTTTCCCCTATGAGGGAGAATCTATTCAGCTTGACGGTTGGGACCCTAGGTGCAGGCAGGTCCTGTCGGGTTCGTTCGGTCTTGCGGCTGTTCAGACACGTGGTGCTGTTCTGCTTGAAGTGCTGAGTGCTCAGGTTATCATTGTTTTCCATGTTCAACTAAGCATTCGTGAGGACCTTTGGGTCCGTGAGGTGGGAAGGATTGTTTCAGTCCTTATGGTCTTTAGTCATAGATGACCGGGCAGGGGAGTTTTCCGCTGTGTCACTCTATCTGACATCTGATTCCATCAGAACCTAAAGTTTTCCTCCCCCATGTGGTGGAGGGTTGGAGGGCTTAATGCCCCTTACCGCAATGTGCGGTTTGGCCTTCATTTTTAGGCCTCTGCATTTGTCCTTTTGGGCTTGATCCAACAGCTTGTACAGGATAGCTGCCTTGCATGCAGAAGGTTTGCACTTTGAAACCTGTTGCAACTCTTGATACCTTGCAGTTGTACGCGCATGCTGTTTATAGTGTATCTAAATGCTGCTCTTACTCTTTGACGTGTACTGTCTGTCTGAGTTATAAAGGACCTTTGGGTCTTCTTCCATTGTCTCTGGGTGAGTGATCTCCTTTTAGGGATCTGAGTTTCCGGGTGATGGTTGTTCCCTGCGGGGACTTTGTTTAGCTCTGAGTTTTCCGGAGCTGGGTAGGCTTAGTGCCTTTTTCTTCCTTGTGTCCTCTGCTTGTGCGGAGGTGATAGGGAGACTAGTCCTGCTAGTAGGATTTTTTTGACCTCGAGGTATCCCTTGGTTGTCCTGAGACTCTGAGAAGTATCTTCATACTACTTCTAGCCTTGCTCCTTGGAGCATTGGACTTTAGCTAGGGTTGGTTTCTACCTTTGGTCAGGGCTTTCGAGTTCTTCTCGCTATCTGGATTCTCTGGATATGCATCCATATCCTTGTGTCTGGCTTTTTGGCCAGTTGGGGTGTCTAGTTCTAGGGTAAGGTTTGCCTGAACTATTAGGTGCCCAGACCTGTTTTTCTCCCTGAGACTTCCGGTTGCTGTAGCTTTGCTTGGCCTTTTTCCTTACCCAGTCTTGGGTGGTTTTGGAATCTAGGATCTCAGGGCTGGTCGGGGTGTTCCACGGTAGTGGGAACTTGGGCTATATCCTTGCTCCATCTACCTAACCTGGTCATGGTTGGCCAGGTTCTCAGAGTATTTTTTTACTCTTTGTCACAGAATAGCCCATGTCATCTGGGGGTTAGCCGTGTGGCTTGAGCCGCAAGGGTGGTTGGGTCATACCCAGCTGCTGGCGCTGGATGTCCAATTCTGGTGCGCCTTAGGATTGCGTTCCCCTGGTCAACTTGCCAGTGTTCCCGTGGATTCCCTTCTCTGCAGGAGAATGGGTTGGCTGTGCCTCTGCTTGGCAAACTACTTTTAGGGGGGTCCTTTTCTAGGACATTTGTGTTGGGAATTTCTCTTCCTATTACCCGGTGACTTCGGGCCTTGAGGACAGTTGTTGCCCTTCCAGCATCATCCCTTTTCTTTAGGGGATATTCTCCTCCCTATGGAGATAGAGTCCTTGCTTGGGACTTCTCCTGGATGGGAGGCGGAAAGGTGGGATTGGTTCCCCCTGGGGTCTTGCTGGCTCCAAGCAGACTTGTTGGGCCTTTATTTGATAGATCATTAGGTCTATGGCCTTGTTGTCTGTTTTCAGAGTTGGGTTGTACTTGTACTCTGTGGGGATGGCTGTGCTATCCTTACGCTAGTTCCTGTACCAGTTTGGGATTCTTTTGTTCTCCTGTCTTGGATCCCTGAGGATGGGTTGGTCCAGCTGGGTGTGGGTCTGCAGGTCAGGATGGCCGAGCGGTCTTAGGAACTGCGTTTGGATTGCAGTCTCTTCTGGATGTGTGAGCTTGGTTGAGTCTATCCTGTTAGCTTAGTTTACTAGGGTATAGATTTTCCTTACAACCTGCTCCATTGATTAGAAGAGGGTTTACTATTCCTTCGGGCTCTAAAGGGTATCCTCTCCTTCTCGGGGGGCCTCGATTGAGGTTTTGTGTTCCCCTTTTTAAGGGACTTGTGTGTAGGTCTGGTGACTTAGGTAGCCTGGTACGTGCCCTCTGTCTGGGGGTTGCTTTTGCGGTCTGTTTCTTGCTTGACTGCTTCTTCCTCGCAAGTACCCTCTGTGTCGTACTGTTATGGACTCTGTGTTCTCAAACTTGTTTTTTTTTCACCTTGTTGTATTACACACTTTTTCATGGTCGAATGCTTTGGTATTCGATGGTCAGACACTGGGAGGACTTTGCCTCTTCAGTTGCATTCCGTGCTTGCAGGATGTTGGAGAGACGTCTGTTAAGTCGCGGTCTTACCCAGGTTTTCGCTTGGTATAGGCGCGGCCTCCTTTCGCTGTTTGGGCCCCTTTGGGTCTCTGTGAGCTGGGCTCACTCATGGAGGTGTTTTTATTTTTGTATTAAGGGACCTTTCGGTTTCCTTGGTTCCCCTTTGCCTTGTTCCCTTGGTTGTTTCTGCTAGTGTCTCCTTCATTTGTGGAGATGAGCGGTGGGGAACCGTTTGTTGGGCGACGGTGTCTTCTAGAGGACTGTTGGCTCATTTAAGTCCGTTTGCGGTCTCTGGTTTGGCTTCTGGACTAACTGCGAGTCAGTGTAATTGGGGCTTTTACTCTTACAATTTTCTTGGCTTCGGACGAAGCAGGGTTTTTTATTGGGTAGAGGTTCAGGCCTGGTGCCCTCAGTATAGGCCGCCTCTTGTACCCTCCCGTCTTGGCATTCAGTGTCCTCTATAGCTTGGGTATTGGTTTCCCAAAAGTAATGAATGCAGCTGTGGACTCTTTCCATTTAAGAAGAAAAACATGAATTATGCTTACCTGATAATTTCCTTTTCTTCTGATGGAAAGAATTCACAGCTCCCCATCCGTGATTTTATGGGGGGGCGTCCTTATATTCTTATGGCACCTTTCACCCTGATATTTCTTCTACTGTTCCTTGTTCCTCGGCAGAATGACTAGGGGATGAGGGGAGTGGGAGGAGTATTTAAAGGGACAGTCTAGGCCGAAAAAAACTTTCATAATTCAGATAGAGAATGTAATTTTAAACAATTTTCCAATTTACTTTTATCACCAATTTTGCTTTGTTCTCTTGGTATTCTTAGTTTAAAGCTTAACCTAGTAGGTTCATATGCTAATTTCTTAGACTTTGAAGGCCACCTCTTTTCAAAATGTATTTTAACAGTTTTTCACAACTAGAGGGTGTTAGTTCATGTATTTTATATAGATAACACTGTGCTCATGCATGTGAAGTTATCTGGGAGCAGGCACTGATTGGCTAAACTGCAAGTCTAAAAAGAACTGAAATAAAGGGGCAGTTTGCAAAGGCTTAGATACAAGATAATCACAGAGGTTAAAAGTATATTTATATAACTGTGTTGGTTATGCAAAACTGGGGAATGGGTAATAAAGGGATTATCTATCTTTTAAAACAATGCAAATTCTGGTGTAGACTGTCCCTTTAAGCCTTTTGCTGGGTTGTCTTTGCCTCCTTCTGGTGGCCAGGTTCTTAATTCCCAAAAGTAATGAATGCAGCTGTGGACTCTTTACATCAGAAGAAAAGGAAATTATCAGGTAAGAATAATTTAAGTTTTTATATTAAAATCTCAAGGTTTTTACTGACCCTTTAAGAGTCTTCATCAAACTTTAAGAAGTTTTTGTTGTAGCAATTCAAGTGCAATGTGATAATAATGTGTAAAATGCATATGCAAGGAATGTATTTCTCCAACATAGGTGTGTCCGGTCCACGGCGTCATCCTTACTTGTGGGGATATTCTCTTCCCCAACAGGAAATGGCAAAGAGCCCAGCAAAGCTGGTCACATGATCCCTCCTAGGCTCCGCCTACCCCAGTCATTCTCTTTGCCGTTGTACAGGCAACATCTCCACGGAGATGGCTTAGAGTTTTTTAGTGTTTAACTGTAGTTTTTCATTATTCAATCAAGAGTTTGTTATTTTCAAATAGTGCTGGTACGTACTATTTACTCAGAAACAGAAAAGAGATGAAGAATTCTGTTTGTATGAGGAAAATGATTTTAGCAACCGTAACTAAAATCCATGGCTGTTCCACACAGGACTGTTGAGAGCAATTAACTTCAGTTGGGGGAACAGTTTGCAGTCCCTTGCTGCTTGAGGTATGACACATTCTAACAAGACGATGTAATGCTGGAAGCTGTCATTTTCCCTATGGGATCCGGTAAGCCATGTTTATTACGATTGTAAATAAGGGCTTCACAAGGGCTTATTTAAACTGTAGACTTTTTCTGGGCTAAATCGATTGATTATTAACACATATTTAGCCTTGAGGAATCATTTTATCTGGGTATTTTGATATAATAATATCGGCAGGGGGCTTTCCCAAAGCATAGGCAGAGTCTCATTTTCGCGCCGGTGTTGCGCACTTGTTTTTGAGAGGCATGGCATGCAGTCGCATGTGAGAGGAGCTCTGATACTTATAAAAGACTTCTGAAGGCGTCATTTGGTATCGTATTCCCCTTTGGGTTTGGTTGGGTCTCAGCAAAGCAGATACCAGGGACTGTAAAGGGGTTTAAAGCTTAAAACGGCTCCGGTTCCGTTATTTTAAGGGTTAAAGCTTCCAAAATTGGTGTGCAATATTTTCAAGGCTTTAAGACGCTGTGGTGAAAATTTGGTGAATTTTGAACAATTCCTTCATGTTTTTTCGCAATTGCAGTAATAAAGTGTGTTCAGTTTAAAATTTAAAGTGACAGTAACGGTTTTATTTTAAAACGTTTTTTGTACTTTCTGATCAAGTTTATGCCTGTTTAACATGTCTGAACTACCAGATAGACTGTGTTCTGAATGTGGGGAAGCCAGAATTCCTATTCATTTAAATAAATGTGATTTATGTGATAATGACAATGATGCCCAAGATGATTCCTCAAGTGAGGGGAGTAAGCATGGTACTGCATCATTCCCTCCTTCGTCTACACGAGTCTTGCCCACTCAGGAGGCCCCTAGTACATCTAGCGCGCCAATACTCCTTACTATGCATCAATTAACGGCTGTAATGGATAATTCTGTCAAAAACATTTTAGCCAAAATTAACCCTTGTCAGCGTAAGCGTGGCTGCTCTGTTTTAGTTACTGAAGAGCATGACGACGCTGATATTAATATCTCTGAAGGGCCCCTAACCCAATCTGAGGGGGCCAGGGAGGTTTTGTCTGAGGGAGAAATTACTGATTTAGGGAACATTTCTCAGCAGGCTGAATCTGATGTGATTACATTTAAATTTAAATTGGAACATCTCCGCATTTTGCTTAAGGAGGTATTATCCACTCTGGATGATTGTGAAAATTTAGTCATCCCAGAGAAACTATGTAAAATGGACAAGTTCCTAGAGGTGCCGGGGCTCCCAGAAGCTTTTCCTATACCCAAGCGGGTGGCGGACATTGTTAATAAAGAATGGGAAAGGCCCGGTATTCCTTTCGTCCCTCCCCCCATATTTAAAAAATTGTTTCCTATGGTCGACCCCAGAAAGGACTTATGGCAGTCAGTCCCCAAGGTCGAGGGAGCGGTTTCTACTTTAAACAAACGCACCACTATTCCCATAGAGGATAGTTGTGCTTTCAAAGATCCTATGGATAAAAAATTAGAAGGTTTGCTTAAAAAGATGTTTGTTCAGCAGGGTTACCTTCTACAACCCATTTCATGCATTGTCCCTGTCACTACTGCCGCATATTTCTGGTTTGATGAACTGCTTAAGGTGCTCGATAGTGACTCTCCTCCTTATGAGGAGATTATGGACAGAATCAATGCTCTCAAATTGGCTAATTCTTTCACTCTAGACGCCTCTTTGCAATTGGCTAAGTTAGCGGCTAAGAACTCTGGGTTTGCTATTGTGGCGCGCAGAGCGCTTTGGTTGAAATCTTGGTCGGCTGATGCGTCTTCCAAGAACAAGCTACTAAACATTCCTTTCAAGGGGAAAACGCTGTTTGGTCCTGACTTGAAAGAGATTATCTCTGATATCACTGGGGGTAAGGGCCACGCCCTTCCTCAGGATCGGCCCTTCAAGGCAAAAAATAGACCTAATTTTCGTCCCTTTCGTAAAAACGGACCAGCCCAAGGTGCTACGTCCTCTAAGCAAGAGGGTAATACTTCTCAGGCCAAGCCAGCTTGGAGACCAATGCAAGGCTGGAACAAGGGAAAGCAGGCCAAGAAACCTGCCACTGCTACCAAGACAGCATGAAATATTGGCCCCCGATCCGGGACCGGATCTGGTGGGGGGCAGACTCTCTCTCTTCGCTCAGGCTTGGGCAAGAGATGTTCTGGATCCTTGGGCGCTAGAAATAGTCTCCCAGGGTTATCTTCTGGAATTCAAGGGACTTCCCCCAAGGGGGAGGTTCCACAGGTCGCAGTTGTCTTCAGACCACATAAAAAGACAGGCGTTCTTACATTGTGTAGAAGACCTGTTAAAAATGGGAGTGATTCATCCTGTTCCATTAAGAGAACAAGGGATGGGGTTCTACTCCAATCTGTTCATAGTTCCCAAAAAAGAGGGAACGTTCAGACCAATCCTAGATCTCAAGATCTTAAACAAATTTCTCAAGGTCCCATCGTTCAAGATGGAAACCATTCGAACTATCCTTCCTTCCATCCAGGAAGGTCAATTCATGACCACGGTGGATTTAAAGGATGCGTATCTACATATTCCTATCCACAAGGAACATCATCGGTTCCTAAGGTTTGCATTCCTGGACAAACATTACCAGTTCGTGGCGCTTCCTTTCGGATTAGCCACTGCTCCAAGGATTTTCACAAAGGTACTAGGGTCCCTTCTAGCGGTGCTAAGACCAAGGGGCATTGCAGTAGTACCTTACCTGGACGACATTCTGATTCAAGCGTCGTCCCTTCCTCAAGCAAAGGCTCACACGGACATTGTCCTGGCCTTTCTCAGATCTCACGGCTGGAAAGTGAACGTGGAAAAGAGTTCTCTATCCCCGTCAACAAGGGTTCCCTTCTTGGGAACAATTATAGACTCCTTAGAAATGAGGATCTTTCTAACAGAGGCCAGAAAAACAAAGCTTCTGGACTCTTGTCGGATACTTCATTCCGTTCCTCTTCCTTCCATAGCTCAGTGCATGGAAGTGATCGGGTTGATGGTGGCGGCGATGGACATAGTTCCTTTTGCGCGCATTCATCTAAGACCATTACAACTGTGCATGCTCAGTCAGTGGAATGGGGACTATACAGACTTGTCTCCGAAGATACAAGTAAATCAGAGAACCAGAGACTCACTCCGTTGGTGGCTGTCCCTGGACAATCTGTCTCAAGGGATGATGTTCCACAGACCAGAGTGGGTCATTGTCACGACCGACGCCAGTCTGATAGGCTGGGGCGCGGTCTGGGGATCCCTGAAAGCTCAGGGTCTTTGGTCTCGGGAAGAATCTCTTCTACCGATAAATATTCTGGAACTGAGAGCGATATTCAATGCTCTCCAGGCCTGGCCCCAGCTTGCGAGGACCAGGTTCATACGGTTTCAATCAGACAACATGACGACTGTTGCGTACATCAACCATCAGGGGGGAACAAGGAGTTCCCTAGCGATGGAAGAAGTAACCAAAATTATTCTTTGGGCGGAGTCTCACTCCTGCCACCTGTCTGCTATCCACATCCCAGGAGTGGAAAATTGGGAAGCGGATTTTCTGAGTCGGCAGACATTGCATCCGGGGGAGTGGGAACTCCATCCGGAAATCTTTGCCCAAGTCACTCACCTGTGGGGCATTCCAGACATGGATCTGATGGCCTCTCGTCAGAACTTCAAAGTTCCTTGCTACGGGGCCAGATCCAGGGATCCCAAGGCGGCTCTAGTGGATGCACTAGTAGCACCTTGGACCTTCAAACTAGCTTATGTGTTCCCGCCATTTCCTCTCATCCCCAGGCTGATAGCCAGGATCAAGCAGGAGGGGGCGTCGGTGATCTTGATAGCTCCTGCGTGGCCACGCAGGACTTGGTATGCAGATCTGGTGAATATGTCATCGGCTCCACCTTGGAAGCTACCTTTGAGACGAGACCTTCTTGTTCAGGGTCCGTTCGAACATCCGAATCTGGTTTCACTCCAGCTGACTGCTTGGAGATTGAACGCTTGATTTTATCGAAGCGAGGATTCTCAGATTCTGTTATCGATACTCTTGTTCAGGCCAGAAAGCCTGTGACTAGAAAGATTTACCATAAAATTTGGAAAAAATATATCTGTTGGTGTGAATCTAAAGGATTCCCTTGGGACAAGGTTAAGATTCCTAGGATTCTATCCTTCCTTCAAGAAGGATTGGAAAAAGGATTATCTGCAAGTTCCCTGAAGGGACAGATTTCTGCCTTGTCGGTATTACTTCACAAAAAGCTGGCAGCTGTGCCAGATGTTCAAGCCTTTGTTCAGGCTCTGGTTAGAATCAAGCCTGTTTACAAACCTTTGACTCCTCCTTGGAGTCTCAATTTAGTTCTTTCAGTTCTTCAGGGGGTTCCGTTTGAACCCTTACATTCCGTTGATATTAAGTTATTATCTTGGAAAGTTTTGTTTTTAGTTGCGATTTCTTCTGCTAGAAGAGTCTCAGAATTATCTGCTCTGCAGTGTTCTCCTCCTTATCTGGTGTTCCATGCAGATAAGGTGGTTTTACGTACTAAACCTGGTTTTCTTCCAAAAGTTGTTTCTAACAAAAACATTAACCAGGAGATTATCGTACCTTCTCTGTGTCCAAAACCAGTTTCAAAGAAGGAACGTTTGTTGCACAATTTGGATGTTGTTCGCGCTCTAAAATTCTATTTAGATGCTACAAAGGATTTTAGACAAACATCTTCCTTGTTTGTTGTTTATTCAGGTAAAAGGAGAGGTCAAAAAGCAACTTCTACCTCTCTCTCTTTTTGGATTAAAAGCATCATCAGATTGGCTTACGAGACTGCCGGACGGCAGCCTCCCGAAAGAATCACAGCTCATTCCACTAGGGCTGTGGCTTCCACATGGGCCTTCAAGAACGAGGCTTCTGTTGATCAGATATGTAGGGCAGCGACTTGGTCTTCACTGCACACTTTTACCAAATTTTACAAGTTTGATACTTTTGCTTCTTCTGAGGCTATTTTTGGGAGAAAGGTTTTGCAAGCCGTGGTGCCTTCCATTTAGGTGACCTGATTTGCTCCCTCCCTTCATCCGTGTCCTAAAGCTTTGGTATTGGTTCCCACAAGTAAGGATGACGCCGTGGACCGGACACACCTATGTTGGAGAAAACAGAATTTATGTTTACCTGATAAATTTCTTTCTCCAACGGTGTGTCCGGTCCACGGCCCGCCCTGGTTTTTTTAATCAGGTCTGATATTTTATTTTCTTTAACTACAGTCACCACGGTACCATATGGTTTCTCCTATGCAAATATTCCTCCTTAACGTCGGTCGAATGACTGGGGTAGGCGGAGCCTAGGAGGGATCATGTGACCAGCTTTGCTGGGCTCTTTGCCATTTCCTGTTGGGGAAGAGAATATCCCCACAAGTAAGGATGACGCCGTGGACCGGACACACCGTTGGAGAAAGAAATTTATCAGGTAAACATAAATTCTGTTTTTTAATTAAATGATATCTAGAATGATAGAAGAAAAATGTAGATGTTTTTAAAGAGGTATTTCTAAAGGGACAGTAAACGTAAAAAATAATGTTACATAATTCTGCACTATGTGCAGAGTTAAGTAACATTATCATAGTGACACCTTAAAAAACAAAAGAGATCGAGAGATTAACCCCCCAAAAAAGTTATAGTTTCATTCCTCGCAAGCCTCTTATGATTTATTTTTCTTCTCAAAAGTTCCTTATGGGTGCGCTGTGTAATCACAGCGCGCCCGATGGCAGCATAGAACTCAGTGTACCCAGCACGGGAGCGCACTACATTCAGTTCAATGGCGAGATGAGGCTTGCTGTGATTAGACAGTGCAGTCGTGACACGCTTTTGAGAGGGGTAAGAATCATGGGCGAGATTACATATACGGCGCAGGAATTAAACTAAAAATGTGACACGTAATTACGCTATTCAAATTCATATATAAACCCATGCGCAGCCGCCATTTTCTTCAGTGTGTTTGGATTGTTCGTTGAGCTACAACACACAGTCCAGGAGTGGAGGATTAGTGAGAGTAGAGAGAGTGGCGCAAACAGAATAGTTAGGTCGCATTGGTGAATTGAGTGAGCTTTTAAACTTACACATATTCTGACATATTGCACAAATTGCATACATATACAAATACACCACACTTTTTTTTCTAACACCTCACATATTTTATTTTATTTTTACAATGTGATAGGCTGAGTGTTTGATTGTAATTGTGTGTGACTGAAATGGGAGTGTGTGTAGTGTGATTAGTGTGAGGATGGAAGGAAGAGGTAGGGAGGAGGGGAGGGGAGAGGAGTGGCAGGGAGAGGAGTATTGGAGAAGACAGGAGGAGCAGTGGGCCCCCCGTCAGGGAGTAAGTGGAGAGGGAGAGCCAGAAGGGATAATGGGAGGAGAGATGCCAGAGAGCAGGCACATCCAGGAGAGGGACAGAGGGTGCACATGGAGACAGAAGGTGGGAGGAGGGAGAGGATAGGGAGGAACCCACACTGCCAGGGACATCACAGGGAGGAAGCCAAGTGGCCATGGAGGATGATAGGCTGAGATGTCCAAACTTCTCATTTGCAGAAAATGTTGCCCTAGTCCAGACCATCATGGACAATTACAGGGCCCTCTTCGGGCAGGAGAAGGGCAAAGAAGAGAAAAACTACATGGTTGTCAGTAGAGGATGCTGTCAACAGCGTGGCCCCGCAGAGGAGGACTGTAGAGGGCCTGAAAAAGAGGTGGAATTACAACACCTGGCAGGAGATCACATCAGTCCGTGGACTTCCAGTGGCTCGTGACTCAGGGGTTGCACCCACAGCACATCATGCTGGTGAGTAACATCCCACACACCTGTATTATATGTAGTTGCGGTACAACATCCTTTATTATAACACATTCATGGACATGATGAGGAGCATGGTATTTGGTGTACTTTCAAAAACATCTCCAATTATACTTGACATTACTGCTACATAACACAATGCAATTCATGATATGAGGTGGAATAGTGCAATACTAACATGTCTTAGAGTAACACTGGCCACAAGCCACATGTAGAGTTTTCATTAAATAGACACTATAGCCATCCCAATACATTTAGCTCAATAAAGCAGGTTCAGTGCCTAGATCAGGCTAAAGTAAATTGTGTGACCATAGTTTCACTTAAAGAACACATTATTTAACCATTGACATGTACACATAAGTATTGTATGAAACACATCCCTATATACTGCTTATATTCAAATCCCTCATAGACCAACTCACAATGTGCACATGCATGCTAATGAGTTTGACATGTGAATCAGTATAGGCCCTAGCATGTATCAATGTACATTGTATGCCCACATGGACATATATCTGACTGTACTAATCCCGCTCATCTTTTAACTCCTCCACAGCACCTCCTGTCACAAGGATCCAAACAGCCATGCCACCACCACCACCAAACAGCCATGCCACCACCACCACCACCAGTATTCAGGCAACCGCACTAACAGTATGCTCCCAGACATGAGTATGGTTGGATGGCTTCAGTTGAGGACCCGGGAGTGATGCCATTGCCATATGACCCCTGGCAAGATTCCTGGCCAGAGGAATATCCTTCCTTTTGTTTTGAGGGGGAGCCAAGACAGCCAAAAAGGGTCCATGTATTTACATGCCCCTCATCACAATCTCATGTCAATCATGGATATTACCCACAGACTATGTCACAAGAAGTGCCGATTGTAGAGCCTGAGTGGTCACACACTGGTCATCAGTGGGGCTACCAATCATCCATGAGAGCTCCACCATCCTCTTTCATGGGACGTGCTCCACCATCCTCTTCCATGGGACGAGCTCCACCATCCTCTTCCATGGGACGACCTCCACCATCTTCTTCAATGTGATGAGCTCCACCATCCTCTTCCATGGGACAAGCTCCACCATCCGCTTCCATGGGACGAGCTCCACCATCCTCTTTCATTGGATGAGCTCCACCATCCTCTTCCATGGTACGAGCTCCAATATCTGAAGATGGAAATACAGCAGAAACTACAGCTCCCCCTCAAGCAGCAGAAGATACAGCTGAACCTGACCCTCAAGCAACAGAATATACAGCTGAACCTGACCCTCAAGCAGAAGAAGATACAGCTGAACCTGACCCTCAAGCAGCAGAAGATACAGCTGAACCTGACCCTCAAGCAGCAGAAGATACAACTGAACCTGACCCTCAAGCAGCAGAAATACAATTGAACCTGACCCTCAAGCAGCAGAAGATACAACTGAACCTGACCATCAAGCAACTGTCAGCCCTGTTGCTCAAGAGCCTGTGGATGAATTATATTCTCCCCTGTGTGAGGAATTCATTGCACTCCAGAGGAGGCTCGTCACAAGCACTGAGAGCATAAAGAGAGGCCAAGAGAGGTTCTTCAGGAGCCAAGAAAGCTTCATCAAGAGCCAAGAGAGGTTCTTCAGTGGCCAAGAGAGGTTACACAAATGTAGCATAGAGCTGCAGAGGGAAATGGCAGCATCGTTATTAAAACCAGTCACAGATGATGCGAATTCTGTCTGATATGCAGATGCAGATGGACAATAGATGGAGAGAACAGAATCAACTCTTGTGTGTGTTGGTTGAGCACTTTACACACCAGCAGGACACTGCCTCCAGCCTATCATCTGTGACCAGCAGACCAGCAGAAACACCAGAATCTGCTCAAACAAAGAGAACAGTGCAATCAACTCAGCTCCCTCATCCAAGAAGCCAAAAAAATAAAAATATTATAGTTCACCATAAACCTTGTCCTCTGTTATTTACCATGTAATTGTCATGGTGTGTTTTATTACACTAATATTGTTAAAACATATAATATGATCTGTGTTGAAACGGCAATAAAAACAGGTAATATTATCATGTTTATGACATATTCTTGTACTATAACTCAAATATTTGTGTATGAAGGGTACATATAGTAATATTCACTTATAAGATGTAAATCAATGTATCTCACATCCAATATAAATTGACACATGGGTATATATAATACTGATGTTACTGATAGGGTGTGCATTGTCAGGTGAGAGGTTGTGCTGTTTGTGATTGGTTTGACACAATTGCAGAGGAGGAATATTGATTATAATAATTAAGTGGGCAGCAAGGTTTAAAGGGACATTTTACTCAAAAATGTTCTTCCCTTTATTTGTTCCCAATGATCCACTTTACCTGCTGGAGTGTTCTAAATTGTTTACATTGTATTTCCTTTACCCTTATGATTGCATATGAAATATTTTATTTAGCCTGTGGTATCCTCACCCATCCTTAAAGGGACAGTCAACACCAGAATGTGTGTTGTTTTAAAATATAGATAATCCCTTTATTACCCATTCCCTTGTTTTGCATAACCAACACTGTTATATTAATATACTTTTTACCTCTGTGATTAACTTGTAGTTAAAGGGACACTGAACCCAAATTTTTTCTTTTGTGATTCAGATAGAGGATGCCGGCCCATTTTTGGTGAACAACCTGGGTTTGTTCTGGCTGATTGGTGGATACATTCTTCCACCAATACAAAAGTCAAGAAAGAAAACAAGAGGGCGACCCCTAGTGCAAATCAATGTGGAACCAGTGATGAATATCTGTAACTGCTTGCGAATGGATACTCACAAAAAGTATTGCACCTAATAGTGCAAATGAAGCATACTAGGAATATTATGGTGTCCTAGTGCACAAATCTGCCCAAAAAGCACTGTCGTTTCTAAGCGCTAACCACGCTTTTTCCTCAGGCAAATGATCATTTGCCTGAGGAAAAAGCGTGGTTAGCGCTTAGAAACGCGTTGCAATTTTACTACAGATGTCATTGTAGATCTGTGTATTTTTTTAATTAAACTTTTTTATTGACACTGGAGTTCTCTGTTTTTTCATCATCCTGATATATTTGAAGTTCATCATACATCACGACAGTGCTTTTTGGGCAGATTTGTGCACTAGGACACCATAATATTCCTAGTATGCTTCATTTGCACTATTAGGTGCAATACTTTTTGTGAGTATCCATTCGCAAGCAGTTACAGATATTCATCACTGGTTCCACATTGATTTGCACTAGGGGTCGCCCTCTTGTTTTCTTTCTTGATTTCCAGATTACAGATATCTTTTCTGCGTTTGGGAGGAGCAGCCCTCAGCAAAGTGCACAGTTAGCTGGGACACTGTGAAGTTCCCAGAACGTTCACCTAGGCATTATCTCTGCCTTCACACATTGTGAGTATGCTTACTTTTGCATTATTCCTTTTATAAAATTGGCTACACTAGGAGGCGCCCTTTTTTCTGCTCTGTTTCACCAATACAAAAGTGCTGTCCAGAGTTCTGAACCAAAAAAATAAAAGCTTAGATACCTTCTTTTTCAAATAAAGATAGCAAGAGAACAAAAAAAAAATTTGATAATAGGAGTAAATTAGAAAGTTGCTTAAAATTGCATGCTCTATCTGAATCACAAAAGAAAAAACTTGGGTTCAGTGCCCCTTTAAGCTTCTGACAGTCCCCTGATCACATGACATTGTATTTATTATCTATTGACTTTCATTTTAGCCAATTAGTGCAGTGTCTGCCACAATCCACGGGCGTGCTCACAATGTTTACATGAACTAGTTCTCCCTTGTTTTGAAAAGCAAATGAAAAAGCATGTGATAGATGTATGTTTTTCTTAAGGCTTTCAGGGATTTACTTTGCTTTTTTAGTCAGTGCAAGGGTTGCTGCACCTGCCATGTGTGGCGAGAGGAGAATGGAGTAGATTTTCTCAATTCTGCGCGCGTAAGTCCTTGTGCTGTATATTGGATACCGAATTGCGCTCCAGTTCTATGTTAGTCTATGGGAGTAAAAAATGCGGGCGACGGGTAAAATACACTTGCGTAACTTGCATGCTACGCCATATATGTGATACCAAAACCGGCTTTTGCGGGCGCATATGTAATAGAGCCCCATGAGAGGAACGGAAGGTAAGTATGCCTTTGGGGAGGGGGGCTAAATCTCTCAATCGTTTTTTAAGGTGTTGCTAGGATAATGTTACAAAATGCTGCACATTATGTAACATTATTTGTTATGTTTACTGTCCCTTTAAGATGATTTCCCGTGCTCATGAGAATAGTGATAGTCACAACTATTATGTGTGTTTCTGTATTAGTTGAGCAAAAGATGGCTGTAGAGTAGGGTTGGCATACTAAAATTATATTGCGTTCCCTATTTGCTTTACATATTGATGCAATACAAACAAATAATAATAAGCTGGAATTAAAGAAAAACATTAATATTTGTTCGGTTGTTGGTAGTTCTAACAAATGCTGGTGAGAGCGCATATTCTCTATCTATCTATCTGTCTGTCTACCTAGCACTTTGTTGTATGGCTGCCCTCGTTTAAAGGGATATTCCAGTGTTAAAGGGATATTCCGGTGTTAAAGGGACATAGACTAATGCACATAGACTAATTCGATTTGTGAATACGTGCATGGGCAAAAGTGCTTCCAGCAAAAGTTATCACTGTTTTAGTGTTAGCATTTTATATAGTGCAGCTGCTCAGAGCCCCAGTGGAACTTGTACCATGTCAGTGATTAGCAAATTGAGTCATTACTAGAGGGTACAAGCACCTTAGGCTCTCTGAACAAGTGTTGTGTCTAAAGTGCTGGTGCACGGTGCATACTTAAATACACTTTTGAAACAGCTATAACATTTAATGAAAACATTTTTGCTCATACATGTATATTACAAAAGTGCTTCTGTTCCAAAGCATTTTTTGGCTGGAATGGTTCTTTAAATATAAACGCTAATGCTCAGCCTTTTTATTCTGACATTGACATTGAAATTAGAATGGGATCCTGAAAGTGAAAAGATGGTAATGAAAAAAAAAAGTATCAAGAAAATGGATTGTGATTGCAGAGTATTGTTGGGTTTCATGTTATAAACAGGGCTTTTATCTGCAAGCTGTTAACGTGATTTCGGTTCCAAGTAACAACCTAAAACCTGTGATTGTGGTTGTCTCAAAGCAAAAAAATGCCATTTTCCCTGAAAGTTCACCAAAAAAAATGTGGCTGATAGATTGTGATCGAGGTCAAAGGTAAAGGGGTAGATTTATCAAGCAGCGGAATCTGCTACCCCCCCGTAGTTTCAGGTTCCCCTGAAACATAACTTAAGAAGCAGCGATCTTAAGACCGCTGCTTCTTAACTGTGAGGGGGGAGGGTTGCACAAGCATTTCACATGAAATGCTTGTGCAATGATAAATGCCGACACCATATGCTGTCGGCATTTATCAATGTTGGGTGGACATGATCTGCTACAGCGCATTGTGTCTGCCCGACACTTGATTAATCGGCCCCATAGTCTTGATCTGGAGCCGTAGAGAACCCTTGATCTGAGCAGGAAACCAGTAAGACAATCAGCAGAGACAGTCACATGAACCTGTAAGTCACTGGCTCTGTTCAGCTCAGGAGCTGCAATGCTTCTGGCTACAAATCAGGACTTAACCTATGTGTTTAACTCCTATGTGTTTATTTTACACAAAGTGATATAGTAATCTGTCCAATAGAATCAAAATAGCAGGTAAGCAGAGTTGGCTGTTTAAACAAAAACTTTATTTTTATTTTTTGCAGGCTTTACAGTAACTATTTTAATGCCAACATATGGCTGTCTGTATTAGGATAGTAAAATGTCCTATGATAATACCAACAGTGAAAATGTTCATGTTGTCTTGTTTTAAGATTCGGTATGTAATTCATGCATAGGGGTGTACTTAAAGGGATAGAAAGGTCACAAATGAAATGTGCATGGGTGCATTTCAATTTGAAATAGAAGCATTTTTGCAATATACTTCCATTAGCTAAAATTATTCTAATATAAGTTATTACTGTTTTTCTGGGGGCATATGCACATATCTTGTGATGGCCTGTGCACCAGTATTTGTACACAGCTACACTAGACCAATATATTTGTACACAGCTACACTAGACCAATATATTTGTACACAGCTACACTAGACCAATATATTTGTACACAGCTACACTAGACCAATATATTTGTACACAGCTATACTAGACCAATATATTTGTACACAGCTATACTAGACTAATATATTTGTACACAACTATACTAGACTAATATATTTGTACACATCTATACTAGACTAATATATTTGTACACAGCTATACTAGACTAATATATTTGTACACAGCTATACTAGACTAATATATTTGTACACAGCTATACTAGACTAATATATTTGTACACAGCTATACTAGACTAATATATTTGTACACAGCTATACTAGACTAATATATTTGTACACAGCTATACTAGACTAATATATTTGTACACAACTATACTAGACTAATATATTTGTACACAGCTATACTAGACTAATATATTTGTACACAGCTATACTAGACTAATATATTTGTACACAGCTATACTAGACTAATATATTTGTACACAGCTATACTAGATTAATATATTTGTACACAGCTATACTAGACTAATATATTTGTACACAGCTATACTAGACTAATATATTTGTACACAACTATAGTAGACTAATATATTTGTACACAGCTATACTAGACTAATATATTTGTACACAGCTATACTAGACTAATATATTTGTACACAGCTATACTAGACTAATATATTTGTACACAGCTATACTAGACTAATATATTTGTACACAGCTATACTAGACTAATATATTTGTACACAGCTATACTAGACTAATATATTTGTACACAGCTATACTAGACTAATATATTTGTACACAACTATACTAGACTAATATATTTGTACACAGCTATACTAGACTAATATATTTGTACACAGCTATACTAGACTAATATATTTGTACACAGCTATACTAGACTAATATAACTTCTAGATAAATGTAGATACACCTTGTACTGATTTTCAGTGTTATCTTCATGACATATAAAGGTGAAAATGCCAGCAGATTTTAGTAGGATGAATTTTCTACATGATATCAGTTCTTGTGGGAAAATATGCTCTAGTGACTTATTGGCATTAGGATTGGAATGTGGCATTTAAAAGCACCTTTTTTACAGTGGGAAAGAATGTGATGAAGAATAAACAATCTGACGTTGTTGAACGGACCACAGTATTCATATAACTATGTTACAGAAATTTGCAGGTCAATTAATTTAACAGTCTAAACTCAACATATCTAATGTTTGTTTTAATGTTTACTGAAACATAAAATGAAAGTAAAGTGTAAAGTTTTATGAATTGCTGAAGTACAAGAGCCCAAACTGATGTCAAGGTTTTTTATGCTTTGTATGTCACTACAGATTTAGGGCTAGATTATGAGTGGAGCGGTATTTAGTGCTCCCGCTCGTGTGTTAACTGCTTTAGTTTTTTTGCGTGGGTCGGGTATCGCACGTATTACAAGTTGAAAGTAAAACGTTTTCGCTCATGCGCTAACCCGACGTGTGCTAAATGCTAATGTTAGAATATCAGAATAACAGCCAACAAGTCGAGCAAACCCGATCGCATTTTCTCAAGTGTGCTAACCTGACATGAAATATTAACATTTCACAAATGAATGTTCTTCACATAGTAGAATATGTTCTATTTATTCATAAATCCATTATTCTATATATATATATGATTGTATTTTGGTAAAATATATATCTACACCTATATAAAACTACTTAGAACATATTCCCTTATGTGTAGAACATTGAATGGGAAATAGTTATATTAAATACACAGTTAAACACTTATTTTACTTCAAAGGGCTTCAATGCACTTATATATGTATTTATGTGTTTATATGTGTATATATGTCTGTAAATACACATAGAAATACATTTGTACCCACATATACTAAGGGTCAGAGTGACCATAACAAAGAAGAAACAGTGCTGACACCATTTCTTGTTCTATTTGGATATATTTGTGAGGAGTTGCATGACCCTCAGGCGTACGTGCACTACTGATATAAACTATGAACTATTTTGCTGCATACTAGGCCTACTGTTTTCCATATATATATATATATATATATATATATATATATATATATATATATATATATATACAACTTTAACAGATAAGTCCAGCACCTTTCTTAATGCTATTTTTTCAGCAACCTTTTTTCAAATTCCAGCAGTGCACGATCACTGAGTGGGGTCTGCCAGCCCACATTTATGGATATGGAAAAAGCAAGATAGCGTCAGCACTTCTTCATATAAAATTTTACTTTATTTCAGACAAAGGTAAAAACAGCGACGTTTCGAGTCAACACAGACCCTTAGTCATGACTAAGGGTCTGTGTTGACTCGAAACGTCGCTGTTTTTACCTTTGTCTGAAACCTCAATAAAGTAAAATTTTATATGAAGAAGTGCTGACGCTATCTTGCTTTTTCCATATATATATATATATATATATATATATATATATATATATATATATATACACACACACACACACATACATATCCTACTAGTTGGTGCCTGTGTTCTGTATAAGTTTCCGACCGCTTTACATTTTCCTACCTACGTAACGTGTACAGCCACACCTACATGTAAATCGGGCAGACGCAGAGGAAATAAAGCGGTTTAATATCAAACAGAGGCTGATGTTAAAATAGTTATTGGATGGTTATATTTGGCTGTTTTGAGTGTAGATCTCGCTGAAACATAAAAAATTAAAACATAAACACAAAATATTATGTATGGTATTAGCTTGTGATAATAGCGTTAATTTTATAAATGTATTTCTCAGGCTATGTAAGAACAAATAATTGATATCTCTAGCCTGAAAAATAAATGTATAAAATGAATGTTTATTTTTTTATTTGTTTATGTTTTAAAGGACACTGAACCCAATTTTTTTCGGTCATGATTCAGATAGAGCATGCAATTTTAAGCAACTTTCTAATTTACTCTTATTATCAATTTTTCATTGTTTTCTTGCTATCTTTATTTAAAAAAGAAGGCATCTAAGCTAAGGAGCCAGCCGATTTTGGGTTCAGACTTCCCTTTAATGTTTTATGTTTCAGCAAGATCTGCACTCAAAATAGCCAAATATAACCATCCGATCACTATTTTAACATCAGCCTCCATTTCAAACAAACATGGCGGATATGAGAGTGCTCTGTCTAGATGTAGGCTTGGCCGTACTTGTTACGTAGGTCGGAAAACGTAACAAGGTAGAAAAATATTACAGAACACCTGCACACATTTGTCTCTTGTGATTGGCTAACTTAGATGTATTCAGCTAGCATCCAGTAGTGCAATGCTGTTCATTTAGCAAAAAGATAACAAGATAATAAATAATGAAGCATATTTGATAATAGAAGTAAATTGAAAAGTTGTTTAAAATTGTATGTTCTATCCAAATCATGAAATAATTGTTTGGGGTTTACTGTCCCTTTAATAATAACAATTAAAGTAGTTTTATGTAACTAAAACAATAACATATTTTATTTTTAATGCTTGACACTACCTCCTCACCCTTAGGTCCCTGTGCAGATCTCTTCCACTCCAAACAATCTTCTATTCAGTGAGCTTCTTGAAACTTAGTATAGGTTGATTCGGTGTACATAGTTTACCAGGATTAATGGCATTAAAGGGTCAGTAAAGTCAAAAGAACATGCAATTTTTAATTTTTAATCTAATTTGCTTTGTACTCTTTGTATCCATTGTTGAAAAGCGTACATACAGTAAGGGAAAAAATTATTTGATCCTCTGCTGATTTTGTACGTTTGTCCACTGGCAAATAAATGATCAGTCTATAATTTCAGTGGTAGTCAGTGAGAGACAGAATAACAACAAAAAAATCCAGAAAAACGCATTTCAAAAAAGTTATAAATTGATTTGCATTTTAATGAGTGTAATAAGTATTTGATCCCCTATCAATCAGCAACATTTCTGGCTCCCAGGTGTCTTTTATACAAGTAACGAGCTGAGATTAGGAGCACTCTCTTAAAGAGTTTGCTCCTAATGTCAGCTTGTTAGCTGTATAAAAGACACCTGTCCACAGAACCAATCAATCAGATTCCAAACTCTCCACCATGGCCAAGACCTTAGAGCTTTCCAAGGATGTCAGGGACAAGATTGTAGACCTACACAAGGCTGGAATGGGCTACAAGACCATCGCCAAGCAGCTTGGTGAGAAGGCGACAACAGTTGGTGCGATTATTTGCAATTGAAGAAAAGCAAAATAACTGTCAATATCCCTTGGTCTGGGGCTCCATGCAAGATTTGTACTCTTCTAACAGTTCTTTACTGATTTTTTGTTAAACTCCATGCAAGATCTCACCTCGTGGAGTTTCAATGATCATGAGAACGGTGAGGAATCAGCCCAGAACTACTCGGGAGGATCTTGTCAATGATCTCAAGGCAGCGGGGACCATAGTCACCAAGAAAACAATTGGTAACACACTACGTCGTGAAGGACTGAAATCCTGCAGCGCCCGCAAGGTCCCCCTGCTCAAGAAAGCACATGTACAGGTCCGTCTGAAGTTTGCAAATGAACATCTGAATGATTCAGAGGAGAACTGGGTGAAAGTGTTGTGGTCAGATGAGACCAAAATGGAGGAGGAGGAATGCTGCCTATGACCCTAAGAACACAATCGCCACCGTCAAACATGTAGGTGGAAACATTACGCTTTGGGGGTGTTTTTCTGCTAAGGGGACAGGACAACTTCAACGCATCAAAGGGACGATGGACGAGGCCCTTCCCTCAGCCAGGGCATTGAAAATGGGTCGTGGATGGGTATTCCAGCATGACAATGACCCAAAACACACGGACAAGGCAACAAAAGAGTTGCTCAAGAAGTAGCACATTAAGATCCTAGAGTGGCCTAGCCAGTCTCCAGACCTTAATCCCATAGAAAATCTGTGCAGTGAGCTGAAGGTTCGAGTTGCCAAATGTCAGCCTCAAAACCTTAATGACATGGAGAGGATCTGCA
Organism: Bombina bombina; assembly: GCF_027579735.1. Classification (NCBI taxonomy): domain Eukaryota; kingdom Metazoa; phylum Chordata; class Amphibia; order Anura; family Bombinatoridae; genus Bombina; species Bombina bombina. The sequence continues at coordinate 291,891,532 of NC_069503.1, read as the reverse complement.
AAGAGGAGTGGGACAAAATCCTTCATGAGATGTGTGCAAACCTGGTGGCCAACTACAAGAAACGTCTGTCCTCTGTGATTGCCAACAAGGGTTTTGCCACCAAGCACTAAGTCATGTTTTGCAAAGGGGTCAAATACTTATTTCACTCATTAAAATGCAAATCAATTTATAACTTTTTTGAAATGCGTTTTTCTGGATTTTTTGTTGTTATTCTGTCTCTCACTGTTCAAATAAAAATTATAGACAGATCATTTCTTTGTCAGTGGGCAAACGTACAAAATCAGCAGGGGATCAAATAATTTATTTCTGCACTGCAGGTATGCTCAGAAGCAATGTACTACTGTGGGCTAACTGCTTGTCACTGTCTCAATGTGTTCAGATGAGCCCCAGTAGACCTTTGTTCTCGTTCAACAAAGGATACCAACAGAATAAAGCACATTTGATAATAGAAGTAAATCTGAAAATCGTATACTCTATATAAAACCCAAAAGTTTTCTTTCATGATCTATTTCTCAACTCTGTATGTTTACTTTATAACATTTTTGCTGTGAAGAAGGGGCATGTTATTTCTGCAGACACAAATTCACAGTTTTGAGAACTACAAAATCAATAATATGTAATAATATCTTCAAGATAGAAAAATTGCCCAAAATAATCTAACAGAAACCCGAGCATGACATTTTGAATGGATTAATGAAATTAATTTACCAAAAAAAATTAAACATTACAGCCATAAATATACAACATCTTGCTATATATTAAAAAAGTAATCTATATTTCAGGATGGATAACCTTTAGATTATAATGTATCTTAAATAGAAACTTCATTTAAATAGATTTTTACTGAAAAAGCATTTAAGAAAAAAAAAATACTATTTAAAAAAAAAATCATTGATTTTTAGCCACCCTGCTTTTAAATGTAATTTTGATGTTTTTTGTGCAACTTTTTAGTCGAGTGCTAACTGTTAACCAGAGCTCTGAAGGTGAAGTTGTGCTATTCCAACGCACGTTTAAGTCAATTGCACTCGAGCGAACGTGTTTACTTTACACTGATATGCGTGCTACTTTCGATGTGCGCAAAGGGCTGCAATAAACCCCTTATTGCTCGCGCACAAGTTAGGATGCCACTCGTAACCTTGCCCTTAATTGACAAGATTTTCCATAGCTGGTTTTTAACATGTCCAGCACAAGAATTCTAAAAATGACAATTGACACTACAAGGTGTCAATACACTCTGCCCCAGGACTAAACCAGGCAAGCGTTAGCCAAAATTTTGAGATTTAACCCCTAATTTATCAATCAGTACACAAGGTCCTTCATCTCAAACCCTATTGAAAACTATTTTACAAAGGCCTGACTGCAGAGTCAGACTCAGAGAGTTCTGAGGGTAAAATTTCCTCTGTGGAACCAGAGCATGCTGCTGAGCTTGATTCCACTTTTAGATTCATATCCAGTACCTCCTTTAGGAAGTTTTAAAAATTTTAGATCTCTCAGAATCTAATTCTGAGGACTCTAAACCTGTTTAATAAGCTAAATCGAGTCTTTAAGGCTCTGCAGGACTAAAGGACTTTGGTTACAGACTACATAAGAAAGGAGTGGAAAAAGCCAGGCATTCCCTTTGTTCCTTTTAACAGGTTTAAAAGAATGTATCCGCTTTCAGAAAAGAATCTGGAAGTTTGGGAAGCAGATCTTAAGGTGGGCCATTTTGACATTAGCAAGACAATATGTTATTCCTATTGAAGATAGTTCTTTGTTTAGGGACCTAATGGACACTATTAAGAAAACTTTTCCCAGACAAGCCTTCAACTAAGGCCTGCGGTTGCTATCACCTGTGTGGCTGACATTTTAATCCAAGCTCCTTCTCTTTCTTTGGCTATGGCCCATACCTAGTTATTAATTCCCTTCCTTTAGGATCACAGCTGGAAAATCCATGTGCCCAAAAGATCCTTAATTCCAGCCACAAAAGTGGTCTTCCCGGGAATTATCATAGATTCTGTTCAGATGAGTGTTTTTCCCACAGATAATTGCAGAACAAAACTTCAGCAAGTTCTCTTCCCCTGCAAATAGATAATTCTCCCTCAGAAGTGGTGGCCCTCATGGTGGCAACATCAGACGGCGTTCTGTTTGCTCGTTTTCATCTTTGTCCTCAGTCGCTACAGACAGGAGTTTTTTTGGTTGGGGGGCAGTCTGGGGGCTAAGGAGGACTTAGGGAGTATGGTCTACTTGGGAGGCAAGGCTGAAAGGCAACATCTTAGAGCTCTTTGAGATTTTTTGGGTACTTTAGGCCTGGCCTCTTCTTAAGCAACAGAAATGTATTTGTTTCCAATCATACTATATCACAGAGGTGGCTTTCAACAACCATCAAGGAGAGATTTGCAGTCACTTAGCCATGAAGGATGGTCTCACATTCTCTCTTTAGTGGAGAACAATCTATGTATCCTGTCAGCTATTCATATTCCAGGAGTGAACAATTGGCCGATTACCTCAGTCATCAGTCTGTCCATCCAGGAGAATGTTCAATCAGTTGTTTCTGAAGTGGGGCCTTCCAGATGTGGATCTAATGACATCCAACTGGATCACAAGCTTCCAGATTACTTCTGTTTTACATGGTACATCCTTTGAAGCTATGCATAACTTGGACCTAAATATGCTGTCTTGGAAGGTTCTCTTCCTTCTAGCAATCTGGATGTGCTCAGAGCCTTAAAATTTTAACTTCAGGCAACAGTAGAATTTACGCAAACCTCTAGTTTGTCCATTTTTCAGGACCCAGGAAGGGTATAAAAACTACAGTGGTGGCTCTGCCATCTTGGCTTAGTCATTCTTTTCGGAAAGCTTGGGTATTGTATCCCACATGTTATGGACAGCTAAGAAAGAAAACAGAATTTATAGTCCATAGCCTGTCCTAATTTTTGTATATATGGGCGACAGTTAACTCTGCTTTCGGTCTGTCCTACCTTTTATGTCTCTTTCCTCTTCTCGGCTATACGTAAACTGAGTGGGGAGAGGAGGGGATTAAAGCTCTTGTGTTGTAAGGGTTCTTGACCTCCTAGTGGCCGGGAAATATCCCACATGTTATGGACATCGAAGGATTCACATTATTCCGAAAAAAAGCAATTTATCGGTAAGTATATATATTTTTTATATAGCACTGCACATATAGTGGTAATGCCACTCTCCAAATCATGATCAAAATTAGCTTTTAGCACCCCCAAGTGGGCCTTCTATTCTTATGGTTTTCAACAGCTATTGCCCACATTTTTTTTTTCATGAACCTGTTATCAGGCAGTACAGTCAGTAAGGCCAAGATTTATCAAGGGGTCTCAGCCCCATGGGCTGCAGATTCGCATGAGTGAGTATGCAGTCGAGATTTAAGAAGCTGCTTCTCAACCCTATTCTCAACCTGTTATATGGTGGGTATCAATCTCCCCCTACTTCTTATCGGGGTGATTGACAGCCCTGCCCGCGCGTCTGCTCAATATAGGCATCAAGCTATATGAACTATATGCCTTGTCAAGAAAGTGATCTTTAATTTTGTATCTCAAACACAGTAATGAAAATGTTATGTTTAAGATTCTCATGATTTTATTTTCTTTCCATAAGGCAGGGAGAGTCCACAACTTCATTCCTTACTGTTGGAAAATACAACACTTGGCCACCAGGAGGAGGCAAAGACACCCCAGCCAAAGGCTTAAAAATCTCTTCCACTTCCCCTATCCTCCCAGAGGAGGTGTCAGTAAAGTGTCAGAAGATTCGGATAGTCGTGTAATGTGTATGTTCCCGTCAAGAGAGGACTGGAGTTTTAAGTAATCATATAAATCTCTCAGTGAGAGTATTGATGAAAGTTAAAGTCTGGAGATGCAGGGAAAGGTTTTCTGCGAAACCATCCAGACTGTTAGCTAACAACTCCTGAGCAATCAGTGTTGACGAGTTTCACTGCTTACTTTTAATCATTCAGGTCCCTGTCAGAACGTCGCTACAAGGCTGTCACACTTGAGAGGCTGTATCTGTTCAACAGCATGGATCCTATAGGGTAAGTCTGCTTTATTGTTATAGCAGGGACTCCTGTATAGGTCACAGTGTGACTCCTCTATACCTCAATAGGATCAAGGGTTAATATCTCTTTTAGGGAGATTATTGGAAACAGTTATGGGGATTTTTATGTTCTGCATTAGGTTTGGGCTCATAAGACTGTGTGTTTTGGCTTTGGAACAGACAGGTTTTACAATCCTTTTTGAGTGTTGCGCAACTCATATTAGCTTAGCACTCTTTTGCATAGCAGGGAATGTCTTGTCTTGGGCACCACATGACCAGGTTCGGCCTCTTTCACTTCCTTGCGATACTGCTGCAGACAGCACTCCTGAGGAGAGTGTTTCACTGATCATTTGTCTGGGTCTAGGAAGTGGTGAGTGCCCAGCCATTGGGATTGTAAAGGTGTCTGTTTTATATAAAAAAATTGTTTTTCTAATGTTTTTTATTCCATCTGTGTAATTACGTACCAAAGCTATGGAGGACTCTGATACTACGTTAGAGCGTTACACTCCTTCTGTAGTGAATAATAATACCTGTTTATATTGTGAGGAGGCTGTGGTTTGCCCGCCTGCTCAATTTTGTTCTAATTGCCTAAGCAGCCTTTTAAAGTCTAAGAAGGCAGCTAAGTCTGCCAATACCCATAGCACAATTAGTCCTTCTGAGCCATCAACCTCTCAGGTTTCTATGAACCGAGAAATGTCTGCCTTGTCTACTCAAACCGCTTCACATGCAGTTCCCCGTGGTACAGCTAATTCTCCATCTGGACGGGGCCTTTTTCCTACGGACTAAACTGCGCAGCTACAATTGGCGGTGTCTGCAGCCCTAAGTGCCCTACCTATCTCTGGGAAACGTAAGAGAAAGGTTAAGCATAGTTATCCCTACTTAGAGTAATCTAAATTCCTATCGGATCTAGCCTGTATGTCTCAGCTATCCGAGGATGAGTAGAGTCAGAGGGTGAACTTTCTGAGTGGGAGACGTCTGTTACCAAGTCTCCTCCGGCAGAGGAACCCTCCTTTAGATTCAAAATTAAACATCTGCGTTTTTTTACTAAATAAGGTCCTGTCTATTCTAGTAGTTCCAGAGGCTACGTTACCTGAGGAACCTAAGATCCCTAAGTTAGACAGGGTCTACGAAGACAGAATGGTCCCACATACTTTTCTTGTACCAGTTCATATGGCGAACTTTATTAGTAACGAATGGAAAAGAATCTGAACTTCTCCATCAGCAACTTTTAAGAAATTGTTCCCGGTCCCTGACTTTCAAATAGAATTGTGGGGTTACATCCCTAAGGTGGATGGCTCCATTTCGACGCTAGCTAAGCGTACTTCTTTCCCCCTTGAGGAGAGTTTGTCCTTTAGGGCGCCTATGGGCAAGAAGTTGGACATTTTCCGAAGGAGAATGTTCCAATACACATTTTTTTTTATTTCAACCGGCGGCAGCAGTAGCCGCAGTGGCTGGAGCAGCTACCTACTGGTGTAACTCTCTGTCTGACCTTGTTGAGGTGGATTCTCCCCTCGATGATATTCAGGAGAGGATTAAGGCATTAAGAATTGTTAATGTCTTCATCTGTTATGTGAATATGCAAATTATACGTCTAAACGCAAAGGCTTCAAGTTTTGTGGTTCTAGCCTTCCAGGCTCTCTGGTTGAAGTCTTGGTCTGCGGATATGACTTCTAAATACAGGTTACTTTCTCTTCCCTTCAAAGGGAAGATCTTATTCGGACCAGGTCTCTGGACTCCATCATTTCCACGGTTACTGGAGGGAAAGGAGCCTTCCTTCCACAGGATAAGAAGAACAGACCTAGGGGACAATGTTTTTTTCTTTTGTTTCGGATAAGTCCCAACGATCACAATCCTCATCCAAGCCCGAGCAGCCCAAGAGTACTTGGAAGCCGGCTCAGTCCTAGAACAAGTCCAAACAGTCAAAGAAACCCGCCAATAACAAATTGGTATGAAGGGGAGGCCCCCGGTCTGGGATCGGATTGAGTAGGGGGCAGATTTACGCTTTTCTCAGGCGCTTGGTTCAGGATGTTCAGGGCCCTTGGGTTCTGGAGATCGTATCTCAGGGACAGGATTCAAGTCTCATCTGCCCAGGGGCAGATTCCTTCTCTCCAGACTGTCTACAAGTCCAGAGAAGAGAACTGCCTTTTTTTGTTGCGTACGGGATCTATTCTCTTTAGGAGTAATTGTCCCGTACCTGCATCAGAAAGAGGTCTGGGGTTTTATTCAAACCTCTTCGTGGTTCCCAAAAAGGAGGGATTTTTTCGTCCAATTCTGGATTCAAATTTCTAAGTGTCCTATCCTTCAAGATGGAGACAATAAGATCAATCCTTCCCCTGGTTCAGGAAGGGCAGTTTATGACTACCATAGACCTGAAGGATTCATACCTTCACGTTCCGATACACAAGGATCATTTTCAATTCATAAGTTTTGCCTTTCTGGACCAACACTTCCAGTTCATTGCACTTCCGTTTGGCTACTGCTCGAGAAAATATTTACGAAGGTTCTGGGAGCTCTCCAAGTGGTTGCCAGAACACAAGATATCGCAGTAGCACCTTACCTGGACAATATCTTAGTACAGGCACCATCTTTTCGTCTAGAAAGGGAGCACTCGGAATTCCTTCTAAGACTTCTTCGATCACATGGATGGAAGATAAACTTGGAAAAAAGTTCTCTTACTCCAAATACCAGGGTGAATTTCCTGGGTACAGTTATGAACTCTGTATCCATGAAGATTTTTCTAACGGATCAGAGACGTTGCACGCTAACATCAGCTTGCCTTGCCCTCCAGGCCTCCGTAAGTCCTTCTGGGGCCCAGTGTATTGAGGTTATTGGCCTCATGTTGTCCTTTATGGGCATCATTCCTTTTGCCAGATTCTATCTCAGACCTTTACAACTATGCATGCTGAGACAATGGAATGGCGACCATTCCCAAAAGATAATACTGGACAGCATGTTGAGAAATTTGCTTTCTTGGTGGCTCTGTCTAGATCACTTGTCCCAAGGCATGTGCTTCTTGAGACCATCTTGGGAGATTGTGACTACGGACGCAAGTCTATCTGGCTGGGGAGCCATTTGGGGTGCCAGGAAGGCACAGGGTTTGTGGCCTCAGGAGGAGTCCAAGTTACCGATCAATATTTTGGATCTTCGGGTAATCTTCAATGCCCTGAAGGCTTGGGCTCTTCTGGGTTCGTCCCAGTTTATCAGATTCCAATCAGACAATATAACTTTGGTAGCCTACATCAACCATCAGGGAGGAACGAGAAGTTCCTTAACGATGAGAAAGGTTTATCAAATCCTGGAATGGGCAGAGACCCACAACTGTATGCTGTCAGCAATCCACATTCCGGGTGTGGACAACTGGGAAGCAGACTTCCTCAGCAGGCAATCTTTTCACCCGGGGGAATGGTCTCTCCACCTCGAGGTATTTGCAGAGATATAGTCCAGATGGGGGATGCCGGAGATAGACCTCATGGCCTCCCGTCTAAATGCTAAACTACCCAGGTACGGGTCGAGATTGAGGGATCCTCAAGCAGAACTAATAGATACTCTAGCAGTTCCCTGGAGGTTCAGATTCATATATCTATTTCCTCCATTACCTCTTCTCCCCCGTGTGGTGGTTCGGATGAAACAGGAGCAAGCATCAGTAATTCTAATTGCTCCATCCTGGCTGAGAAGGACTTGGTTCGCGGATCTGGAGGGGATGTCCTTATCTCGTCCATGGAGGTTACCCTGTCGTAGGGACCTGCTACTACAGGGTCCCTTCCTACATAAAAATCTAGATTCTTTGAGGCTGACTGTGTGGAGATTGAATGCTTAGTCTTAGCCAAGAGAGGTTTCTCTGAGAGTCTTATTTGAACTTTGATTCAAGCTCGTAAGCCAGTTACTCAACGCATCGACCATAAGGTGTGGTGGACTTATCTGCACTGGTGTGAAGAGCGTGGTTTTTCTTGGCATAAGTTTAAGGTTGCCAGAATTGTTTCTTTTCTCCAGGATGGATTGGAGAAGGGTCTATCTCTGAAGGGACAGATATCGGCCTTGTCGGTGTTGCTGCACAAGAGATTAGCTGGGCTTCCTGATGTGCAGTCCTTTGTTAAGGCCCTGACTGTGTTTAGAAGGGTGGCTCCACCTTAGAGTCTCAACCTTGTTCTTCGTGTGTTGCAGCAGGCTCCGTTTGAGTCAATGCATAATGTTGACATTAAACTGTTATCCACGAAGGTTCTGTTTCTGTAGGCTATTTTCTATGCTCGCAGAGTCTCTGAGATTTCTGCCTTGCAATGTGATCCCCCTAACTTTGGTTTTACGTACTAAATTAGGTTTCCTTCCTAAGGAGGTGTTAGATCGTAACATTAATAAGGAGATTGTTTTTCCTTCCTTGTGTCCCAATCCTTCCTCGGTGAAGGAACGTTTGCTCCACAATTTAGATGTGGTTCATGCCTTGAAGTTTAATCTTCAGGCTGCTAAGGAGTTCAGACAATCTTCATCTTTGTTTGTCATCTATGCAGGTAAACGTAGGGGTCATAAGGCCACTAAGTCTTCCCTGTCTTTCTGGTTAAGGAGTGGCATCCGCCTAGCTTATGAGACAGTGGGACAACAGCCTCCTGAGAGGATTACGGCTCATTCCACTAGAGCAGTAGCTACTTCCTGGGCCCTTAAGAATGAAGCCTCTCTGGATCAGATTTTAAGGTGGCTACCTTGTCCTCCTTACATACTTTTTTTTTAAATTTTACAAGTTTTATGCGCTTGCTTCGGCTGAAGCAGCTTTCGGGAGAAAGGTTTTGTAGGCTGTGGTGCTCTCAGATTCGGGTCTGCCTCCTTTTTGTTCCCTCCCGTTATTCCTTCAGTGTCCTCTGGAGCTTGGGTGGGGGTTTCCCAAAAGTAAGGAACAGCAAGTCGTGGGCTCTCCCGGCCTTATGGAAAGAAAACAAAATGTATACTTACCAGGTAAATTCCTTTCTTTCCTGGCAGGGAGAGTCCACAACCCCGCCCTTGATATTTTTGTTTAGGCGGCTCCCTTTTTATAATTTCTTCTAGCACCCTTATACCCTAATTTTCTACTACTTTTCCTTGTTCCCTTTGCCGAATGACTGGGAGGATAGGGGAAGTAGAAGGTATATTTAAGTCTTTGGCTGGGATGTCTTGGCCTCTTCCTGGTGGACAGGTGTTGTATTTCCCAACCATAAGGAATGAAGTTGTGGACTCTTCCTGCCAGGAAAGAAATGAATTTATTTGGTAAGCATACATTTGTTTTTTATATTATGTAGGTTGTAGCAGATGTTTTCAAAAACACATTTGTATGAATATATTTACAATATAAGAATGTTATTAAAAAAACATCCTCTTTCTTCACATTTTAGTGAGATACATTAGATTTTTGCCATCTAGAATTTTTAGGTATTAGAAAATGTAGCCCCATTAGAGACAATGAAATAATAGTATTAACTAAGGGCTAGATTAAACGGCATTACCTACCTGTAGCGAGAGCTTTTACCAGCTACAAGTAGCAAATAATCAGCTATCACACTTTGCTTGCTACAAATGGTAATTGTATGAAACAGTGAAGTGGAGCGCTGGACTCAACCCACGTAGCCAACCTCTTATACTACCTCCTTCCTAGGTAGTTTTGGTTAAAGGGAATTTGTGTTAGAGTGTAGGTGGCAATCAGGATCAGGTAACAGCTGTCTCAAAAGAAAGCCCTAATCAATTTGAGACAGCTGTTACCTGATCCTGATTGCCATAGTAGTAGATCCATGGACTAAGCAAAATCTTATATCGAGGAAGGATCAATATAAGAGACTTTATATTGCCTATATTTTCTAAGCCTGATTGCCTTAACACTTTTATCGCCATAATTATTTGTATACACAAAGTGATTTTATGCTGTTGTATTTTCACTGTTTTAATTGAACATATTGTGACATTGTGATTTTTGAAAGGTGATTGGATGATTAGCATGGGCCACATGTATGACTGTGTGTGTTGATTTTTATGCTTTGAATTTTTTTTGAATAAATTTGTTATGAGATTTTAGAAACTAGTTTTAGAAATTTATTTCCCTTCTGCACTACCTAGTTTGCTAAACGGTATTAGCCAGACTTATATTATATTCGAAACCCAATGTTGGAGGCTGAATGAAATAGGCTTAGACAATTCGTTTATTAACCCACTGCTTGATTTACTTCTAGCGCCACCTACACTCTAACACAAATTCCCTTGCTACAAATGGTAGCAAGAACAAGGTAGCAAGAGCTCTTGAGGCTGTGGCTGCCTATACTTTTAATGGGATTTCTGAATGCATTGTAGCTAACATATCATCTGACGCTTGCTACATATTTATCCCTTTTTGCTACGGGTGAATTCAATCTAGTGGAATGTTTGTGTTGGTAAACTATGTTTGCTTTTTTTTTTTTTTTTTAAATAAACATTATAACTTATGTTTATTAATCTTTCCCTTTAGCCTATGAGAAGCTCTTTTTTTAAAAAAATTTTTAAAGGTACAGGAAACCCCAACATTTTCTTTTATGATTTGGATAGAACATACAATTTTAAACAATTTTCCAATTTACTTCTATTATCAAACTTGCTTCATTATCTTGTTATCCTTTGCTGAAGGAAGAGCATTGCACTACTGGCAGCGAGCTGAACACATCTAGTTAGCCAATCACAAATGTGTGCAGGCACCAATCAACAGCTAGATCCCACTAGTGTAGGATATGTGGGATCTTTTTCAACAATGGATCCCAAGATAACGAAGCACATTTAAAAATAGAAGTGGATTTAAAAGTGTCTTAAAATAACATACCCTGTCTGAATCATGCAAGTTTAATCGTGACTTTCCTATCCCTTTAATATCAACGGTTGCCTATAGGAATTCTATAAGGACTTCAGCAAATAAGCAGCAGCAAATGAGCAGTAGTATTATAACGGTCTGGATGCTGAGATTTGCTGCAATACTCCATAAAAGGAGAAACTTTTAAAAATAATTTATATATAGAGGCCTACTTATCAAGCCGTCAACTGTGCTGCATTCAATGGCACCAATATGTTCGCCTAATATCGCCTAACATTGCGGCCGTGGACCCGAATATGCTCTCCTTATTTATTTAAAAAGCTGTCAAAAAGCCGCGCACGAAGTACGGGGCGATGAGCAGCGGACTGTTGTTAACTAACAGTCATCGATCTCGCTGCTATTCGGCTTTCCCCCAGCTTTATTTATATCCTGTCACTAAACACCGCCACTATACTAAAAATTTTAACCCCTATTTCACCGCTCCCAGACCCCTCCACAACTAAATAAATGTATTAACCCCTATCCGCTAACTGTACATTAAAATCCGCTAACTGTACATTAAAAAACATCATCCCTATCTTATATAATAAATTTAAACTTACCTTTAGATTTAAATTAAACTATATTAAACTATTAATTAATCTACCCTAACTGTTATATTAAAATTACAATAAACTACATTAAACTAATAATTAACTACCCTAACTGTTATACTAAAATTACATTAAATTACAAATTAAATTAACTATATTGTATATTTAAAAACCTAACCCTATTTAAATCTACTATTAAAAATTACAAAGTTACAAAAAAATAACTAAGTTACACAAAATAAAAAACACTAAGTTACAAAAAAAACCAAAACACTAAAATACACAAAATAAAAAATAAATTATCAAATATTTAAACTAATTACACCTAATCTAAGAGCCCTATGAAAATAAACCCCCTCCAAAAAAAAAAAACCCTAGTCTACAATAAACTACTAATGGCCCTTTAAAGGGCCTTTTGCGGGGCATTGCCCCAAAGAAATCAGCTCTTTTACCTGTAAATAAAAATACAAATACCCCCCAACAGTAAAACCCACCACCCACACAGCCAAACCCTCCAAATAAAAACCTAATCTAAAAAACCTAAGCTCCCCATTGCCCTGAAAAGAGCATTTGGATGGACATTGCCCTTAAAAGGGCATTTAGCTCTTTTTCCGCACAAAGTCCCTAATCTAAAAATTAAAACCCACCCAATAAACCCTTAAAAAAACACTAACTTCCGAAGATCCACTTACAGTTTTTGAACACCCGACATCCATCCTCAATGAAGCGGCAGAAGTCCTCAGCGAAGCCGGCAGAAGTCTTCATCCAAGCGGGCCGAAGTCTTCCTCCAGACGGAATCTTCTATCTTCATCCATCCGGCGCAGAGCGGCTCCATCTTCAAGACATCCGGAGCGGAGCATCCTCTTCAATCAATGTCTTCTTGAACAATGAAGTTTCACTTTAAATGACGTCATCCAAGATTGCGTCCCTTAGATTCTAATTGGCTGATAGAATTCTATCAGCCAATCGGAATTAAGGTAGAAAAAATCCTATTGCTGTTGCAATCAGCTAATATGATTGAGCTTTCATCCTATTGGCTGATCTAATCAGCCAATAGAATGCAAGCTCAATCCTATTGGCTGATTGGATCAGCCAATAGGATTTAAATAATTTGAGTAGGGTTAGGTTTTTAAATATATAATATAGTTAATTTAATTTGTAGTTTAATGTAATTTTAGTATAACAGTTAGAGTAGGTTAATTATTAGTTGAATCTAGTTTAATGTAATTTTAGTATAATAGTTAGGGTAGGTTAATTAATAGTTTAATATAGTTTAATGTAATTTTAGTATAATTGTTAGGGTAGGTTAATTAATAGTTTAATTCATCATTACTTGTGGGATATTATCCTCCTGCTAACAGGAAGTGGCAAAGAGCACCACAGCAGAGCTGTATATATATATATAGCTTGAACACCTCCGCCTGTTACTCCGGGAGGTTTTAGCGACTCTGGATGATTGTGACCCTATTGTGATACCACCAGAGAAATTGTGTAAGATGGATAAATATTTAGAGGTACCTACTTACACTGATGTTTTTCCAGTCCCTAAAAGAATTTCGGACATTGTTACTAAGGAATGGGATAGACCAAGGCATTCCGTTCTCTCCCCCTCCTAATTTTAAGAAAATGTTTCCCATATCTGACACCATTCGGGATTATTGGCAAACGGTCCCTAAGGTGGAGGGAGCTATTTCTACCCTAGCTAAGCGTACAACTATATCTATTGAGGACAGTTGTGCTTTCAAAGATCCTATGGATAACAAATTAGAGGGTCTTCTAAAGAAATTGTTTATTCATCAGGGTTTTCTTCTTCAACCTATAGCTTGCATTGCTCCAGTTACTACTGCAGCAGCTTTTTGGTTCGAGGCTTTAGAGGAGTCTCTTAAGGTTGAGACCCCATTAGATGATATTTTGGATAGAATTAAGGCTCTCACGCTGGCTAATTCTTTTATTACCGATGCCGATTTTCAAATGGCTAAATTAGCGGCGAAAAATGCAGGTTTCTTCTATAAGGTACGACGAGTGCACGGATTCATCCTTTACTTGTGGGATATTATCCTCCTGCTAACAGGAAGTGACAAAGAGCACCACAGCAGAGCTGTCTATATAGCTCCAGCCCCATCCCTTAACTCCACCCCCCAGTTATTCTCTTTGCCTACTCTAAGTACTAGGAAGGGTAAAGTGAAAAAGGTGATAAAATATTAGTTTTTAAGTTCTTCAAGCAAGAGTTTTTTGTTTTAAATGGTACCGGTGTGTACTATTTACTCTCAGGCAGCAGATGGATGAAGACTTCTGCCTGGAGGATGATGATCTTAGCATTTGTAACTAAGATCCAGTGCTGTTCCCACAGAGGCTGAGGAGTACAGGAAACTTCAGTGTGAGGAACGTTTTTATGCTATACAGCATGAGGTAAGTTCAGTCATTTTTTCTGGAGAGACTGTGTATTTCAGAAAGGCTGACAGTATCCCCATGAGGGTAAGGGTAAGCAGTAATCCTAAGTGCTATAGAAAGGCATTACTAAGCTTGCATAAGAGGCTATTAAAAAATGGTTGACACAAAGTTTTTGAATGTTTGTGGGCAAACATTTTATAAACTGGCAGTGCTGTTAAAACGTTTTGTGGGCAATAACGTTTTTTGGGCATCTTTATTGAGGGTACACTTGGCTTCTTTTTTGGGTCTCAGAACCCACATGGCTAGTTTAAAACCGCTCTGGTGCGGTTCTTTGAGGCTGTAGAGACATCGAGTGAGATGGGCGGGGCCTATTTTCGTGCCTCAGATGCGCAGTTGTTTTCACTCAGCAAGCAGCAAGCTCCAACTCCTGAGGGCCCTTGTGGATGTTTTTGGCCAAATCGAAGCTTTAACCCCATATTTTCAAAACCTGAGGGCAGGTAGGCAACACAGCAGGGATGTGGCAAGGTGCTGGGCGTGTTTTTTCCGGATTTAGGCCTTATTTCAATCCGGTTTGCACAATAAAGGGTTAAATGTAAAATTTTCTTGTGGGGCAAACTTAACTACACATATTGAGTCTGCTGTCAAAAATGTGAAAAATTCGGTGCATTTTAAAGCAGTTTTGCAGAACGTGTATGCTTTTTTTCTCTTAAAGGCGCAGTACAGTTTTTTAAGATTGTTATTTTTTTCACTAAATAAAGTGTTTTCATGCTTGTTTGTAGTCATTACTAGCCTGTTCAACATGTCTGACATTGAGGAAAGTAATTGTTCAATATGTTTAGAAGCCATTGTGGAACCCCCACTTAGAATGTGTCCCTCATGCACTGAAAGGTCAATAAATTGCAAAGAACATATTTTAGCTACTAAAAGTATGTTGCAGGATGATTCTCAGTCAGAAGGGAATCAGGTTATGTCATCTAATTCTCCCCAAGTGTCACAACCATTAACGCCAGCACAAGCGACGCCAAGTACTTCTAGTGCGTCTAATTCTTTCACCCTGCAAGATATGGCCGCAGTTATGAATACTACCCTCACAGAGGTTTTATCTAAGCTGCCTGGGCTTTAGGGGAAGCGCAGTAGATCTGGTGTGAGAACAAATGCTGAGCCCTCTGACGCTTTATTAGCCATATCCGATGTACCCTCACAATGTTCTGAGTTGGGGTTGAGGGATTTGCTGTCTGAGGGAGAGATTTCTGATTCAGGAAAGATGTTTCCTCAGACAGACTCAGATATGACGGCTGTTAAATTTAAACTAGAACACCTCCGCTTATTGCTCAGGGAGGTTTTAGCAACTCTGGATGATTGTGACCCTATTGTAGTTCCAGAGAAATTGTGTAAAATGGACAGATTTCTAGAGGTTCCTGCCTACACTGATGTTGTCCCTAAGAGGATTTCGGAAATTGTTACTAAGGAGTGGGATAGACCAGGTATTCCGTTCGCTCCCCCTCCTACTTTTAAGAAAATGTTTCCCATATCAGACACCATGCGGGACTCGTGGCGGACGGTCCCTAAGGTGGAGGGAGCTATTTCTACCCTGGCTAAGCGTACAACTATACCTATTGAGGACAGTTGTGCTTTCAAAGATCCTATGGATAAAAAATTAGAGGGTCTCTTAAAGAAAATATTTGTTCATCAGGGTTTTCTTCTCCAACCTATAGCGTGCATTGTTCCTGTAACTACTGCAGCTGCTTTTTGGTTCTAGGCTCTGGAGGAGCCTCTTCAGGTTGAGACCCCATTAGATGATATTCTGGATAGAATTAGGGCTCTCAAGCTAGCTAATTCTTTCATTACAGATGCCGCTTTTCTACTGGCTAAATTAGTGGCAAATAATTCAGGTTTTGCCATTTTAGCGTGTAGAGCGTTATGGCTTAAGTCCCGGTCTGCTGATGTGTCATCAAAATCTAAGCTTTTAGCCATCCCTTTCAAAGGTAAGACCCTATTCGGGCCTGAACTGAAAGAGATCATTTTAGACATCACTGGAGGCAAAGACCATGCCCTTCCTCAGGACAAGACAAATAAGATAAGGACCAAACAAAATAATTTTTGTTCCTTTCGAGACTTCAAAGGTGGTCCCTTTACCTCTTCCCCTGCTGCAAAACAAGAGGGGAATTTTGCTCAATCCAAGTCAGTCTGGAGACCTAACCAGACTTGGAACAAAGGTAAACAAGCCAAGAAGCCCGCTGCTGCCACAAAGACAGCATGAAGGGGTAGCCCCTGATCCGGGACCGGATCTAGTAGGGGGCAGACTTTCTCTCTTTGCTCAGGCTTGGGCAAGAGACGTTCAGGACTCCTGGGCTTTAGAAATCGTAACCCAGGGGTATCTTCTAGATTTCAAAGATTCTCCTCCAAGGGGGAGATTCCATCTTTCTCAATTGTCTGCAAACCAGACAAAAAGAGAGGCGTTCTTACGCTGTGTAGAAGACCTATATACCATGGGAGTGATCCGCCCAGTTCCGAAAGCAGAACAGGGGCGGGGGTTTTACTCCAATCTGTTTGTGGTTCCCAAAAAAGAGGGAACCTTCAGACCAATTTTATATCTCAAGATCCTAAAAAAATTCCTCAGAGTCCCATCTTTCAAGATGGAGACCATTCGGACTATTTTACCAATGATCCAGGAGGGTCAATATATGACCACCGTGGACTTAATGGTTGCATATCTACTCATCCCTATCCACAAAGATCATCACCAGTTCCTCATGTTCGCCTTTCTGGGCAAGCATTACCAGTTTGTGGCTCTTCCCTTCGAGTTGACCACAGCTCCCAGAATTTTCACAAAGATACTAGGGTCCCTTCTGGCAGTTCTAAGGCCGCGGGGCATAGCAGTGGTGCCTTATCTGGATGATATCTTAATTCAGGCGTCGACTTACCAACTAGCCAAGTCTCACACGGACATCGTGTTGGCTTTTCTAAGATCTCACGGGTGGAAGGTGAACGTAAAAAAGAGTTCACTTATCCCTCTCACAAGAGTTCCATTCCTGCGAACTCTGATAGATTCGGCGGACATGAAAATTTTTCTGACGGAGGTCAGGAAATCAAAGATTTTAACCACCTGCCGAACTCTTCATTCCATTCCTCGGCCGTCAGTGGCTCAGTGTATGGAGGTAATCGGACTAATGGTAGTGGCAATGGACATAGTTCCGTTTGCTCGCTTGCATCTCAGACCACTGCAACTATGCATGCTCAAACAGTGGAATGGGGATTATGCGGATTTATCTCTTCAGATAAATCTGGATCAAGAGACCAGAGATTCTCTTCTTTGGTGGTTGTCACAGGATCATCTGTCCCAGGGAATGTGTTTCCGCAGGCCAGCGTGGGTCATATTGACGACGGACGCAAGCCTATTGGGCTGGGGTGCAGTCTGGAATTCCCTGAAAGCACAGGGTTTGTGGACTCAGGAGGAGGTTCTTCTCCCGATAAATATTCTAGAACTGAGATCGATTTTCAACGCGCTTCAAGCGTTGCCTCAGCTGGCTTCGGCCAGATTCATAAGATTCCAGTCGAACAATATCACGACTGTAGCATATATCAATCATCAGGGGGGAACAAAGAGTTCTCTAGCGATGATAGAGGTTACCAAAATAATTTGATGGGCAGAGACTCACTCTTGCCATCTATCAGCAATCTATATCCCAGGAGTGGAGAACTGGGAAGCGGATTTTCTAAGTCGTCAGACTTTTTTAATCCGGGGGAGTGGGAACTCCATCCGGAGGTGTTTGCACAATTGATTCAGCAATGGGGCACACCAGAATTGGATCTGATGGCGTCTCGTCAGAACGCCAAACTTCCTTGTTACGGGTCCAGGTCAAGGGATCCTCAGGCAGTACTGATAGATGCTCTAGCAGTACCCTGGTGGTTCAACCTGGCTTATGTGTTTCTACCATTTCCTCTCCTCCCTCGTTTGATTGCGAGAATCAAACAGGAGAGAGCTTCTGTGATTTTGATAGCACCTGCGTGGCCACGCAGGACTTGGTATGCAGACCTGGTGGATATGTCATCTCTTCCTCCATGGTCTCTGCCACTGAGACAGGACCTTCTGATTCAAGGTCCGTTACAGCATGCAAATCTAGTTTCTCTGCGGCTGACTGCTTGGAGATTGAACGCTTGATTTTATTCAAGCGGGGTTTCTCTGAGTTGGTCATAGATACCTTGATTCAGGGTCGAAAACCTGTCACTAGGAAAATTTATCATAAGATATGGCGTAAATATCTTTATTGGTGCGAATCCAAACTCTACTCATGGAGTAAGATCAAGATTCCTAGGATTTTGTCCTTTCTCCAAGAATGATTGGAGAAGGGGGTATCAGCTAGTTCCTTAAAGGGACAGATATCTGCTTTATCAATTCTACTTCACAAGCGTCTGGCAGATATTCCAGACGTTCAGTCGTTCTGTCAGGCTTTAGTTAGAATCAAGCCTGTGTCTAAACCTGTTGCTCCGCCATGGAGTTTGAATTTAGTTCTTAAAGTTCTTCAAGGGGTTCCGTTTGAACCTATGCATTCCATAGATGTTAAGCTTTTATCTTGGAAAATTCTGTTTTTAGTTGCTATCTCTTCGGCTCGAAGAGTTTCTGAACTATCTGCATTGCAATGCGACTCGCCTTATCTTGTTTTCCATGCTGATAAGGTGGTTTTGCGTACCAAACCTGGATTCCTTCCTAAGGTTGTTACTAATAGGAATATCAATCAGGAAATTGTTGTTCCTTCTCTGTGTCCTAATCCTTCCTCTAAGAAAGAGCGTCTGTTGCACAACTTGGACGTGGTTCGTGCTTTGAAGTTTTACTTGCAAGCAAACAAAGATTTCCGTCAAACATCTTCTTTGTTTGTTGTCTATTCTGGAAAACGTAGAGGTCAAAAAGCTATGGCTACCTCTCTTTCTTTTTGGCTGAAAAGCATCATCCGTTGGCATACGAGACTGCTGGACAGCAGCCTCCTGAATGGATTACAGCTCACTCTACTAGAGCGGTGGCTTCCACATGGGCTTTTAAAAATGATGCTTCTGTTGAACAGATTTGTAAGGCTGCGACTTGGTCTTTGCTTCATACCTTTTCCATATTTTACAAATTTGATACTTTTGCTTCTTCGGAGGCTATTTTTGGGATAAAAGTTCTTCAAGCAGTGGTGCCTTCTGTTTAACCATCTGTCTTGTCCCTCCCGTTCATCCGTGTCCTGTAGCTTTGGTATTGTATCCCACAAGTAAAGGATGAATCCGTGGACTCGTCGTACCTTATAGAAGAAAAGTAAATTTATGCTTACCTGATAAATTAATTTCTTCTATGGTATGACGAGTCCACGGCCCGCCCTGTCATTTTAAGACAGATTATATTTTTTTATTTTAAACTTCAGTCACCTCTGCACCTTTTAGTTTCTCCTTTTTCTTCCTGTACCTTCGGTCGAATGACTGGGGGGTGGAGCTAAGGGAGGAGCTATATAGACAGCTCTGCTGTGGTGCTCTTCGCCACTTCCTGTTAGCAGGAGGATAATATCCCACAAGTAATGGATGAATCCGTGTACTCATCGTACCATAGAAGAAATTAATTTATCAGGTAAGCATAAATTTACTTTTTGCCATTTTAGCGCGTAGAGCGTTATGGCTCAAATCTTGGTCTGCTGATGTGTCATCAAATTCTAAGCTTTTAGCTATTTCTTTTAAAGATAAGACCCTATTCGGGCCTGAATTGAAGGAAATAATTTCTGACATTACTGGAGGTAAAGGTCATGCCCTACCTCAAGATAAGACTGTTAAGATGAGGGCTAAACAAAATTATTTTCGTTCCTTTCGAAACTTTAAAGGAGGACCCTCTACTTCCTCTTCCGCTACAAAGCACGAGGGGAATTTTGCTCAATCCAAGTCAGTCTTGAGACCTAACCAGACCTGGAATAAAGGTAAACAAGCCAAGAAGCCCACTACTGCTACCAAGACAGCATGAAGGGGCAGCCCCCGATCCAGGACCGGATTTAGTAGGGGGCAGACTTTCTCTCGCTGCTCAGGCTTGGGCAAGAGATGTTCAGGATCCCTGGGCATTGGAAATTGTGTTCTAGGGGTATCAGCTGGAATTCAAGGATTTTCTCCCAAGAGGGAGATTTCATCTTTCACGTTTGTCTGTAGACCAGACAAAAAGAGAGGCGTTCTTACGCTGTGTAAAAGACCTCTATACCATGGGAGTAATTTGCCCAGTTACAAAACAAGAACAGGGACAGGAGTTTTACTCAAATCTGTTTGTGGTTCCCAAAAAAGAGGGAACTTTGAGATCGATTTTAGATCTCAAATGTCTAAACAAATTTCTCAGAGTCCCATCGTTCAAGATGGACACTATACAAATGATTTTGCCAATGATCCAGGAGGGTCAATATATGACCACCGTGGACCTGAAGGATGTGTTTCTTCACATTCCTATCCACAACGATCATCATCATTTTCTAAGGTTCGCCTTTCTGGACAAACTTTATCAGTTTGTGGCCCTTCCTTTCGGGTTGGCCACAGCTCCCAGAATCTTCACAAAGGTGCTAGGGTCCCTTCTGGCGGTTCTCAGGCCGCGGGGCATAGCAGTAGCGCCCTATCTGGACGATATTCTGATCCAGGCGTCAACTTATCATCTGACCAGATCTCACACGGACATCGTGTTGGCGTTTCTAAGAACTCACGGTTGGAAAGTGACTGTAGTAAAGAGTTCGCTAGTTCCACTAACAAGAGTTCCATTCTTGGGAACTCTGATAGACTCAGTAGACATGAAAATATTTCTGACGGAGGTCAGAAAGTCAAAGATTCTAAATACTTACCGAGCACTTCAGTCCATTCCTCGGCCATCAGTTGCTCAGTGTATGGAGGTCATTGGATTAATGGTAGCGGCAATGGACATTGTTCCGTTTGCTCGCTTTCATCTCAGACTACTGCAGCTGTGCATGGTCAGACAGTGGAATAAGTGTTATGCAAATTTATCTCTTCAGATAAGTCTGGATCAGGAGACCAGAGACTCTCTTCTTTGGTGGTTGGCACAGGACCATCTGTCCCAGGGAATGTGCTTCTGCGGGCCAGCATGGGTAATCGTGACAACCGACACCAGCCTCTTGGGCTGGGGTGCAGTCTGGAATTCTCTGAAGGCTCAGGGTATTTGGACTCAGGAGGAGTCTCTACTACCAATCAATATTCTGGAACTGAGAGCAATATTCAACACGCTTCAGGCGTGGCCTCAGTTGGCTTTGGCCAAATTCATAAGATTCCAGTCGGACAATATCACGACTGTAGCATATATCAATCATCAGGGGGGAACAAAGAGTTCTCTAGCGATGATAGAGGTTTCAAAGATAATCCATTTTGCGGAGGCTCACTCTTGCCATCTATCAGCAATCTATATCCCAGGAGTAGAGAACTGAGAAGCGGATTTTCTAAGTCGTCAGACTTTTCATCCGGGGGAGTGGGAACTCCATCCGGAGGTGTTTGCATCATTGATTCGTCAATGGGGCACACCAGAATTGGATCTGATGGCATTTTGTCAGAATGCCAAACTTCCTCGTTAAGGGTACAGGCCAAGGTATCCCCAAGCTGTACTGATAGATGCTCTGATACCTTGGTCGTTCAACTTGGCTTATGTGTTTCCACCATTTCCTCTCCTGCCTCGTGTGATTGCAAGAATCAAACAGGAGACAGTTTCGGAAATCCTAATAGTGCCTGCATGGCCACGCAGGACTTGGTATGCGGATCTAGTGAACATGTCCTCTCTGCCACCATGGAAACTTCCGTTGAGACAGGACCTTCTCATTCAAGGTCCGTTCCATCATCCAAATCTAAATTCTCTGCAGTTGGCTGCCTGGAGATTGAACGCTTGATCTTATCTAAGTGGGGATTCTCTGAGTCGGTCATTGATACTTTGATTCAGGCTCGCAAGCCTGTCACTAAAAAGATTTACCATAAGATATGGCGTAAATATCTTAATTGGTGCGAATCCAAGGGCTACTCATGGAGTAGGGTTAGGATTCCTAGGATTTTGTCTTTTCTCCAAGAAGGATTGGAGAAGGGATTATCAGCTAGTTCCTTGAAGGGACAAATTTCTGCTTTGTCAATTCTACTACACAAGCGTCTGACGGATGTCCCAGACCTTCAGTCTTTTTGTCAGGCTTTAATCAGAATCAAGCCTGTATTTAAACCTATTGCTCCGCCATGGAGTTTGAATTTAGTTCTCAATGTTCTTCAAGGGGTTCCGTTTGAACCCATGCATTCCATAGATATTAAGCTTTTATCTTAGAAAGTTTTGTTTTTAGTTGCTATCTCTTCTGCTCGAAGAGTTTCTGAGCTTTCTGCGTTACAATGTGATTCGCCTTATCTTATATTCCATTCTGATAAGGTGGTTTTGCATACTAATCCTGGATTCCTTCCTAAGGTTGTTTCAAATAAGAATATTAATCAGGAAATTGTTCCTTCCTTGTGTCCTAATCCTTCTTCTAAGAAGGAGCGTCTGTTACATAACTTGGACGTGGTTCGGGCCTTGAAGTTTTACTTACAAGCGACCAAGGATTTCCGTCAAACATCTTCTTTATTTATTGTTTATTCTGGAAGACGTAGGGGGTCAAAAAGCTATGGCTACCTCTCTTTCTTTTTGGCTGAAAAGCATCATCCGCCTGGCATACGAGACTGCTGGACAGCAGCCTCCTGAAAAGGTTACGGATCATTCTACTAGAGCTGTGGCTTCCACATGGGCTTTTAAAAACAATGCTTCTGTTGAACAGATTTGTAAGGCTGCGACTTGGTCCTCCCTTCATACTTTTCCAAATTTTATAAATTTGATACTTTTGCTTCTTCGGAGGCTATTTTTGGGATAAAAGTTCTTCAAGCAGTGGTGACTTCCGTTTAGGTATCTGTCTTGTCCCTCCCGTTCATCCGTGTCCTGTTGCTTTGGTATTGTATCCCACAAGTAAGGATGAATCCGTGGCCTTGTCGTATCTAGTAGAAGAAAAGGAAATGTATGCTTACCTAATAAATTGATTTCTTCTACGATACGACGATTTCACGGCCCTCCCTGACATTTTAGACAGATTATATTTTTGTTTTTCAAAACTTCAGTCACCTCTGCACCTTTTAGCTTTTCTTTTCTCTTCCTATACCTTCGGTCGAATGACTGGGGGTGGAGAGAAGGGAAGAGCTATATATACAGCTCTGCTGTGGTGCTCTTTGCTACTTCCTGTTAGCAGGAGGATAATATCCCACAAGTAAGGATGAATCAGTGGACTCGTCGTATCGTAGAAGAAATCAATTTATCAGGTAAGCATAAATTTCCTTTTTATTTAGGTGGCGGCGATGTTGGGGGCGGTAGATTTGGGGTGTTTAGACTCGGGGTATATGTTTGGGTGTTAGGTATAAACGTAATTTGTTTTCTACCATAGAAATCAATGGGATATCGGGCAGCATTGAACATGAGCTTTCGCTGCTTTCAGACTCCCATTGATACCTATGGCATCCGCGGCCTCCAGGGTGGCGGATTGGAAAGCAGGTACGCTAGGACGGAATAGTGGCGAGCGTACCTGTTAGCAGTTTGATAACTAGAAAAAGTAGTCATATAGTGCCGAATTTGTATTCAGAACATCTGTAATGACATAAGCATCGATCTGTGTCGGATTGAGACGGGCGGATCATATGTTACATCACAAATTTCAACTTTTGCCGTTCTGTAGGCTTTGATAAATAAGGCGAATCAGGCTCGCCACAATTACGCTGCGGAATTCCAGCTTATTTGCGGTTGACGGCTTGATAAATAGGCCTCATAATGTTTTTTGTCCATTTAACAGAATTATCCTTTTTATGAATCACATCATTTCAACTTCCCATATTCATTTTAATGAATTGAAACCATTCAAAACATATATGACTGATGAATACATAAGTTTATTGTTTGACTATATTTATTTTTTTACATAGTGTTTGTTTCCATGAGAATGTGACACTCCCAAATGACAGAGGAAGCATTTTTTTGCAGAAGTAGCAGACCACACTAAAATGAACAAATAAAGCATATATCACAAATAATGCATTACCCTTATTTTTTTATGGCATTACATGCACTCCATACCGCACAGGGACATGTGTTCTAATTCAAGCATTTTCACAGTTAATTGTTGGATAAATGGTTTATAGATAGACAGACAGATAGATAGATAGAAAGACAGACGGAAAGAAATAGATAGACAGATATCTGTATAAAATTTTCAGGTAAGTGGATGTTGCGCAGTAAATTATTCCTTGCATGGTTTGGTTGCTCTTTCTATATAATTATCGAACAAACAGAGCAGATGGATTTTCAATAGTGGATCATCAACAGTTTTGTATCGATATTTGAAAATATCAGTATAAATGGTTATGGCTAGGATACAGGGAAATTTGATTTGATGGTCATAGTGATTTTGGATATTTGATTGGTTTGAGACAGCTAATACAAATTTTTGTTTATTATGACTAGGGAAGGTAAAGTGATCTTGTTAACTTAGTAAGTGCTGGAACTAGGAAATTCTTCGATTTTTCATGTTTCAAGTAGAACTTTTCTCTCTGTCTTTTATAAATGTTCAAATGAATTCATATTTCATTGTTTAGCACTGAGATTAGAAACTTGTAGTCATATGACCCCCCCATCATGCATACATTCCGCTACATAAAATAAATAACACACAAGAGAAGTGGGTGTAAAGGCCGCAGCCCGCATTTATTTAAATTATTCCATAGATATAACAAGTAAATTCAATAGAATTCAACAACATATAAACTTATAAACCATTATAAATAACCTAAAAGGTGCTTGCCTACAGAGATGTCCCCTCCACCGGATTATCGCCAGGTACATCCCCCACACAACTCTCCCACCTCTTTTTGGGAGGTACCACTTAACCTAACTTCACCCCATGAAACAAGCACCCCCACCACAGCACGTGCTAACGTGCCACCCCCACCCGGGCCAAAGCCTGTAACACCCCTTCTCGAATGTAAAAATTAAAGAGGTGGAGCCCCACCTCGTTCAAGTGAACCCCATCTTTCAAAGAGAAACAACGGCCAGTTTCCCCCTCAAATTCCACATGCCGGATACAAAGTCCCTCACATTTGTTCACAAAACTGCTCACTGTTCTATTTATCTTTTTCCTAGAGGTCTCTAACTTCTTGTGGTCCCAAGCCGCTCTCCACACTGACCTGGGCTCAATATCAGACCATACCACAACCAGTTTCGGGAACAGGACCTTCAATCTACCCACATTCCTTATCATGTCCATTAACTCTTTCTGCGGCTGCAGGCCCAAATCGTTACCCCCGACATGGATTACTAAAATATCTGGAGGACTAAACAACCTAGCATAGTCCACCACCTTTCTGAGCATCTGATTCCACTTCAAACCCCTAACCCCAAACCATCTAAGCAATACTGTCTCCTCAGGAAAATTCAACAGGACTCCTTGTTCTTTCACTGCTGCTGCCTTGCGAGCCCAATATATGTAGGAATGCCCTATAATCCAACAATGAACTGGACCTGTCGAGACAAAACAATCTACACTGTCAATTCTGGCCTAACATACGAACGATAACATCCAGACTTCCCTCCACCAATTCTCTTTATCCCATTCTCACCAAAACCGAAACTATCAGCCTCAGTAGCAGCCCCAATGCGAAAGGAATGTGTCCCAAACTCCTCCGCCGGATACCCCAGCCTCACCAGCCCCTTCCGCAAAACCGCTAAGAATTGAAAACGAGACAACACTGCCCCGCTCTTATGCACAAACAACGAAAGGAAACCCACCGGCCTCAACTCCAAAAACCTCCTCATACAACGAACTGGGCAAAATTCCCCACCCGTTTCACCAATCTGCACCCAACGACCCGACCTTCCTGGTCCGTTTTTGAACGCCTCAACCAAATCCACAATACTCCATTTCTAATGGAAACATCACTGGCCTGCAGGCCCCCAACATCCCTCCTATTAGCCCCCACCAATTCCGATATCCGAAATGCTCCAAAAAAGGCCAATACAAACACGGCCCTGAACAACACCGCCTCAAAATCCGACGAACAAACCAACCCCAAAACCTGACACAACTTCACTAGCAACTCAAAAACAACTGGCCTCCTCCTGTCCACACTCCCTTTACCCTTACACATCCCTCTCACCGTTAATTGCACCACAAACAGTTTAGTTAAGTCCTCCTGACCCATCAGCTTAAACAAAAACCCAATGCCGCCACATTCTTCTTCACCATAGATCTAGACATGCCACTTGTACTCCACTCCCCCATCCACTCTAGCAAACCTCTGATCCACCCATCTCTGGAAGACTCCACCCCTTTTAACCTTAAGACCTGCATCCACTGCCCCCATGTTCTCACATAAGCATCCCATGTACCTTGAGCTAACGCTCCCCGTGCCACTTTCAACATTTCCACAACTCCAACTCCAACAGATCCACTGGGCAAGGAACTCCTTCCTCCTCCGCTTCTGGTGCCACCTCCCGAAACCGATCCCACTGGAATCGAGAAAGAGCATCAGCTATCACATTTTTACACCCAGGCACATGCACAGCACGGAAATATACGTTCTTCCTCATACACTCCAGCACAAACAGCCTAAGCAAGCGCACAACTGGCAGCGAGCTCAATGACAACTTGTTTAACGCAAAAACTACACCAAGGTTATCAGTATGAAAAACCACCCTTCTGTCCCGCAGGGTACGGGCCCATACCCTCACCGCAACCAACAGTGGAAAAAGCTCCAAGAACACCAAGTTCTTAGCCCTTTCTCCCTCCAAACCTCAGGCCACGCCCCGCACACCATTGCCCCAAACAATATGCTCCGAAACCCATCGACCCTGAAGCATCAGTGAACAGATGTAATTCTTCATTGGACACCAGCTTCTCCTGCACCAAGGTCCTCCAGTTAAAGTCATCCAGGAACGTTAAACACACTTCCAAGTCCGCCCTCAGTTCATCACTCAGCCTGATCCAATGTCGCGGGCCCTTCACTCCTGCCATGGCCAATGACAGCCGTCTGCAAAAAACCCTTCCCACCGGTATAATTCGGCACGCAAAATTCAATTTTCCCACCAACGATTGAATTTCCCGCAGCTGCAGTTTTCCGCTTTCCCATTGCCTCCGCGATTGAACCTTTCAGGTCCACCAACTTGTCCTGAGGCAATCGACATTCCATCATGTCAGAATCAATCTCAATCCCCAAAAAACTCAATGAAGTTACTGGGCCCACAGTCTTCTCATGCGCCACCAGGATACCAAACTCAGAAGCCACCTTGAAAAATTGATCCATCAACTGAGTGCAAACCATGCTCCCCGCTCTCCCCAAAAAACAGAAATAATGGACAACCGACGACAGTCCCGACGCCTTACGCACCACCCACTCAACAAAAGAGCTAAACTTTTCAAAGTACGCACAGGAGATGGAACACCCCATCGGCAGGCACAAGTCCACATAAAAGGCTCCCTTGAAGAAACACCCTAGCAAATGATGACACACCGGATGCACTGGCAAGAGCCGAAAGGCAGCCTCCACATCTACCTTGCCCAACAACGCCCCTTTCTCTGCCTCCCTAACCAGCCCCACCGCCTTGTCGAATGAAGCATACCTCACCGTTGCCACTTCCGGGTCAATCCCATCATTAACCGACGTCCCTTTTGGGTAAGACAAGTGATGGATCAATCGAAATTGCCCCGGAGACTTCTTGGGCACCGCCCCCAATGGGGACACCCTTAGATTCCTCATAGGAGGTACCACAAAGGGGCCCGCCATTCGCCCCAATGCCACTTCCTTGTTTAACTTCCCTTGCACAATCTCCGGAAATTCCTTAGCTGACCTCAAATTACCCGAAACCACACACTCCCCCCTTCCACAAACGTTATCCAGAAGCCCAAACTAAACCTCGTAAGAAGGAGCTCCGCGTCCCCGGCCTTCCCCCGCACCTTAGCGAACTGCTCTAACCAGGGAACCATCTTTCTTACCTTCACCGGTGTCCTGGCCCTTAGCAGTCACCACTCCTCCCTTTACTCCTCCGGTACCTTTCTTAAAGCATCTGGCCCAAGGATGACTCCCTTCGCATCCCGAGCACGCGTGCTTGTACTTACATCCACTCCCAAACTTGCGGTGTCCTTCGTTAAACTGGAAGCAGAGGCCTTTTCTAATGGCCACTGCTGCCCCTCCACTAGCGATCCCCCACGACTGCACTACCACCCGAGCTTCCCACTCCACGGGGGCCACGAAAGGAACCACGCAATGGGATCATCAGCTCCAACCAAATCCCCATGTCCCTGTCATGCCACCGCATTTCTGGCCGCTGACGGAACTGTTCGTCATACCGCCACCATGCTAGGCCCCCATACGTTCTGTAGGCCCCCCGCAATTTCGTCATAGTAGCAGAATAAAGCTGAGCACTGCTCCGGGAATTTCTCCCCAAATACCGCTGCTAAAATGCAGAATGCCTTCGACCAAATGGATAATGTCTTCGGTAACTTCCGGTACCTCTTCTTCATTTCGTCTTCCTCCTTCTTCTCCTTATCGCCTTTTGCATCCTCCTTGATCTCCAAAACGTGCTCCAGCGGGAGTAGAGAAAATATTTCCAAGAATTCTCTTTTCCATATTTTCTCCTTTACGTCCTGAGGTAGATGAATGCCCAGCGGGCCAATGGAGCACAAGCACGGCCTCCTGAGCGCACTCTACGCCACCTTCAGCACACTGCTCCCCCCTCTTCCACTGGCCTGAGAACCCGGCAGCGCCCCTATCCCTTGGCTGGAAGCCCCTGTCCCAGGGACCCCCGCTCCCGCCCCTACCGTCCATGCTGCCGCAACCCCCTTTTGTTGTCCCGCCAGCTGCCTCTCAAATCCCGCCAGCAATTCCTTCAAGCCACTCGCCAGTGCCATCTGAGCCACATTTACTCCAATGTCGCTTCCAGACACTCCAACAGTGTTAATAGCACCCTCACCTGCCATCCTGGGTGCCGTTGATACTCCACCGCCTCCCGATCCGGCTGCCTGTTCCGTCACCCTGTCCTCCGGCTGGCCTCTTGAATCCCTCTCCCTAGACCTGTACGCCCTCCTCCTTTGTGATGGGGATCTCGACCTCCTCCTGCCACTCCTGTCCGCCGTCCTGTCCAACTTCCCCCTTGTTGGGGATCGCCTGGCAGTTCGGTACCTTTCTCTCTCCCTAGGCGAACGAGACCTTTCCCGCCGTCGCCCAGCTCCAGATCTCGCGGGACTTCGGCGCGCCAGAGAGTCCCTCCCCTGTGGCCGTATCTGCGGAGAGGAGACAGTGAGAACCCTATCCTGCCCCCCCACTACCTCTTCTACCACTCCCATCCCTCTCTGCCGTCTCTAAATTACCCACCTCACTCACCCGCCTCACCTCTGACCCCCCCGCCCCGGCCCCCATGTCCGGAGCAAATGCTCCAAAGCAGCGAGGTCTCCTACCTGCCGTGTTTCAACCGGGCTCGATGATGTACCCTCCCCAGGATCCTCCGCCTCCAGGTCACTATAGGAATAATCTATCCATAATTCATCCCCCTCCGGGTCCCTCACTTCAGGTTCAGCAGATAATTCTGCCCTGCCGCCCACCTGCTCCACTGACTCATTCCCTTCACCTGTAGGAAATAAACATGTTTATATTAGCCCTCCCTTGCAAAACCTCACCCCCACTAGACCCCCCTTTCCCGTCCTCTTACCCCTCCCCTTCCCCAAAACATTCCAGACCACCTTACCAACCCCCCTCCTGGCCCCCCTTTTTTCCCACTAGCTGCCCCTTTCTTTCGCGGGGCCATTCCAGAACACCCTCTGCTGAGCTGACCCTTACCCAGCATACTTACCCCTTGAGCTGCCACATCGCCCTCCCTTCCTAACACTGCCTCCCCAAAGCCCTTTCCACCTCTCCCCTTTTGCCCTTTCTTTCTCCCTGCTGCTGCTTCTCTCACCTGCAGCTGCTCCCGCAACCTGAAAGCCTGGGGGGCCTCAACCCCTGCTGTATCCCCTTCCGGAGCCACCATAGCTACAGTCCCATGGCCTGCACCGTGAATCCCTCCCTGCAGATTAAGGCCCAGCTCACCAACCACAGCACCCTTACCTGCTGCCACTCTGGTCCTGCTAGGCGCCATCCACGTGTCCTCAGCTCCTGATTCCTGTCCTTCCTCCTGTACCTGGGCCTCTTCACCGCCATCACTGCTCTCCCCCCCGGCACATGGGCCTCCTCTCCATCTGCCCCTGCCCATCGCCGTTACCACAGCTCCTGCGACCTCTCCCTTCTGGAGATAGACGATCCGGAGGCCTAGACCTCCGCTGTGGCCTGCCGATTGTGCTCCCGCCCTCGGACCTCACCATAGGCCTAGACCGTCTATGCTCCCGCCCTCAGACACCTCCACCCGACCTCCATCAAGCTTGGCTGCGGCTAAATAATCCTTTAGCCAAGCCGTGCCTCTGCTGCCACCCTCCTCACCTCCGTTAACAGGTCCTCCATCCTGGGTCACTGCAATCGCAAGCTCAGCTAAATTTCGCCTTGCGATTGCAGGGACACAAGATGGATCCCTTAGGCGTCACAGCCCTAAATACCGGGCTCCGCTCCTCCCCCGGACCGCTCCATTTGCCTGTGAGGGGGGGGTCACATACCCCTCTGTCCAGGCTCTCCTCCAGGGCGCAATGAACATGCTGACTGCATTTAGGAAAGATATATACATTGTTCTTATTTTGATTTGCACATAATGCTCTTTGCTCAGTCAAAATATGAATTCACCCCTGCACATTCACAAACTTTGTGCATAGTGAGTATGAGAACAAAGAAACAGGAAGTATTTATGTGACACTGTATATCTTGCTGTACACAAACAGGAAGTGGCGCTGTGCATGCCCCACATGGGTAGAACATAAGAGGGTGAAAATAGCAAAACTAACAATAAGATTTACCACAGTGGCCACAAAAACTAATGCTTGAGATACTGTAGGGTCCTACTCATACTCATACAGTGGTTTAGGTCCACAACAAAAATCTCTGTAAAGAGGGACATATCCTTTTTTCACTTGTGAATGGATTTAAAAGCCTAATAACATGTTTACACTATCATATACTATGTGAACAATAAAATTAGGGATAAAAGTAAATAGAATGTACAGTACACATTACTTACCTTAAAGCATGCTGGGAAAAAAAACTATGTAAGAGCGAGACAAGAACCGAATGTAAGGAACATAACGAAAATTGAAAGAAGCTGAATAAGTGAAACACTGTAAAGCGGGTCCCTTCTATATTAATCTACATGTTGTTTATGGACAGATGTCATTCTATATTTCTCTTGTTAAGTGTGTTCAGTCCACGGGTCATCCATTACTTATGGGATATATTCTCCTTCCCAACAGGAAGTTGCAAGAGGATCACCCAAGCAAAGCTGCTATATAGCTCCTCCCCTCACATGTCATATCCAGTCATTCTCTTGCAACCCTCAACAAAGAAGGAGGTCGCGAGAGGAGCTGGAGTTTTTACTTAACTATTCTTCAATCAAAAGTTTGTTATTTTAAATGGCACCGGAGTGTGCTGTTTTTCTATCTCAGGCAGTATTTGGAAGAAGAAACTGCCTGCGTTTTTTTCTATGATCTTAGCAGGCATAACTAAGATCCACTGGCTGTTCTCGACATTCTGAGGAGTGGGGTAACTTCAGTAACTGGGAATAGCATGCGGGGTCCTCCGCAAATGAGGTATGTGCAGTACATTATTTTCTGGGAATGGAATTGACTAAGAAAATACTGCTGTTACCGTATGATGTAAGTACAGCCTTAAATGCAGTAGTGGCAACTGGTATCAGGCTGATAAATGTATGCGCAGTCGAGTTATTTTCTAGGGACTAGAATTTGACTGAGAAAATACTGTTAAAACTGAAATAATACTTAAGCCTTATCTGCAGTGGTAGCGACTGGTAGCAGGCTTAGTGATAACTTTGCATGACATTGGAAAATGTTGTTTTTTAATAAAACGTTTACTGGCATGTTATTCATTTTTGTGAGGTACTTTGGTGATAAATCTCTTTGGGCATGATTTTTTGGCTAACATATATTTTCTGCATGGAAACCATTATATCAGGGCTCCCACTGTTGTAATAGGAGTGGGAGGGACCTTGTTTTAGCACCTTGTTGCGCAGTTAAAATTCTATCACAGTCTTCCTGCTTCTTCCTCCTTGATCCAGGACGTCTCTAGAGAGCTCAGGGGTCTGCAAAATTCATTTTTGAGGGAGGTAATCAGTCACAGCAGATCTGTGACAGTGTGTTTGACTGTGATTAAAAGCGTTAAATCTTAATTGATATCCGTTTTATCCGTTTTGGGTATTGAGGGGTTAATCATCCTTTTGCTAATGGGTGCAATCCTCTGCTAATAATACACTTCTTGTTAAGAATTGTTTAATTATATCTGTATTTTTGAAGCGCTGCAGCGTTTTTTATATTGCTTGTAAACTTATTGAAAGTGATTTCCAAGCTTGCTAGTTTCATTGCTAAGTCTGTTTAAACATGTCTGATTCAGAGGAAACTGTTTGTTCATCATGTTCAAAAGCCAATGTGGAGCCCAATAGAACGATGTGTACCAATTGTATTGATATTGCTTTGAATAAAAGTCAATCTGTACCGATAGAGAAACTATCACTAGACAACGAGGGGGAAGTTATGCCGCCTAACTCTCCTCACGTGTCAGTACCTGCGTCTCCCGCTCGGGAGATGCGTAAGATTGAGACGCCAAGTACATCTAGGCCCTTACAAATCACTTTACATGATATGGCTAATGTTATGAAAGAAGTATTATATAATATGCCCGAATTAAGGGGCAAGCGCGATAGCTCTGGGTTAAGGACAGAGCGCGCTGATGACACGAGAGCCATGTCTGATACTGCGTCACAATTTGCAGAACATGAGGACGGTGAGCTTCATTCTGTCGGTGACGGTTCTGATCCGGGGAGACCGGATTCAGAAATTTCAAATTTTAAATTTAAGCTTGAGAACCTCCGTGTGTTACTAGGGGAGGTATTAGCGGCTCTGAATGATTGCGACACGGTGGCAATTCCAGAGAAAATGTGTAGGTTGGATAGATACTATGCGGTACCGGTGTGTACTGACGTCTTTCCTATACCAAAAAGACTTACAGAAATTATTTGTAAGGAGTGGGATAGACCCACTTTTATTTTAGGGATAAAAGTAAATAGAATGTACAGTACACATTACTTACCTTAAAGCATGCTGGGAAAAAAAACTATGTAAGAGCGAGACAAGAACCGAATGTAAGGAACATAACGAAAATTGAAAGAAGCTGAATAAGTGAAACACTGTAAAGCGGGTCCCTTCTATATTAATCTACATGTTGTTTATGGACAGATGTCATTCTATATTTCTCTTGTTAAGTGTGTTCAGTCCACGGGTCATCCATTACTTATGGGATATATTCTCCTTCCCAACAGGAAGTTGCAAGAGGATCACCCAAGCAAAGCTGCTATATAGCTCCTCCCCTCACATGTCATATCCAGTCATTCTCTTGCAACCCTCAACAAAGAAGGAGGTCGCGAGAGGAGCTGGAGTTTTTACTTAACTATTCTTCAATCAAAAGTTTGTTATTTTAAATGGCACCGGAGTGTGCTGTTTTTCTATCTCAGGCAGTATTTGGAAGAAGAAACTGCCTGCGTTTTTTTCTATGATCTTAGCAGGCATAACTAAGATCCACTGGCTGTTCTCGACATTCTGAGGAGTGGGGTAACTTCAGTAACTGGGAATAGCATGCGGGGTCCTCCGCAAATGAGGTATGTGCAGTACATTATTTTCTGGGAATGGAATTGACTAAGAAAATACTGCTGTTACCGTATGATGTAAGTACAGCCTTAAATGCAGTAGTGGCAACTGGTATCAGGCTGATAAATGTATGCGCAGTCGAGTTATTTTCTAGGGACTAGAATTTGACTGAGAAAATACTGTTAAAACTGAAATAATACTTAAGCCTTATCTGCAGTGGTAGCGACTGGTAGCAGGCTTAGTGATAACTTTGCATGACATTGGAAAATGTTGTTTTTTAATAAAACGTTTACTGGCATGTTATTCATTTTTGTGAGGTACTTTGGTGATAAATCTCTTTGGGCATGATTTTTTGGCTAACATATATTTTCTGCATGGAAACCATTATATCAGGGCTCCCACTGTTGTAATAGGAGTGGGAGGGACCTTGTTTTAGCGCCTTGTTGCGCAGTTAAAATTCTATCACAGTCTTCCTGCTTCTTCCTCCTTGATCCAGGACGTCTCTAGAGAGCTCAGGGGTCTGCAAAATTCATTTTTGAGGGAGGTAATCAGTCACAGCAGATCTGTGACAGTGTGTTTGACTGTGATTAAAAGCGTTAAATCTTAATTGATATCCGTTTTATCCGTTTTGGGTATTGAGGGGTTAATCATCCTTTTGCTAATGGGTGCAATCCTCTGCTAATAATACACTTCTTGTTAAGAATTGTTTAATTATATCTGTATTTTTGAAGCGCTGCAGCGTTTTTTATATTGCTTGTAAACTTATTGAAAGTGATTTCCAAGCTTGCTAGTTTCATTGCTAAGTCTGTTTAAACATGTCTGATTCAGAGGAAACTGTTTGTTCATCATGTTCAAAAGCCAATGTGGAGCCCAATAGAACGATGTGTACCAATTGTATTGATATTGCTTTGAATAAAAGTCAATCTGTACCGATAGAGAAACTATCACCAGACAACGAGGGGGAAGTTAAGCCGCCTAACTCTCCTCACGTGTCAGTACCTGCGTCTCCCGCTCTGGAGATGCGTAAGATTGAGACGCCAAGTACATCTAGGCCCTTACAAATCACTTTACATGATATGGCTAATGTTATGAAAGAAGTATTATATAATATGCCCGAATTAAGGGGCAAGCGCGATAGCTCTGGGTTAAGGACAGAGCGCGCTGATGACACGAGAGCCATGTCTGATACTGCGTCACAATTTGCAGAACATGAGGACGGTGAGCTTCATTCTGTCGGTGACGGTTCTGATCCGGGGAGACCGGATTCAGAAATTTCAAATTTTAAATTTAAGCTTGAGAACCTCCGTGTGTTACTAGGGGAGGTATTAGCGGCTCTGAATGATTGCGACACGGTGGCAATTCCAGAGAAAATGTGTAGGTTGGATAGATACTATGCGGTACCGGTGTGTACTGACGTCTTTCCTATACCAAAAAGACTTACAGAAATTATTTGTAAGGAGTGGGATAGACCCGGTCTGCCTTTTTCCCCTCCCCCGATATTTAGAAAAATGTTTCCTATAGACGCCACCACACGAGACTTATGGCAGACGGTCCCTAAGGTGGAGGGAGCAGTTTCTACTTTAGCCAAACGTACCACTATCCCGGTGGAGGATAGCTGTGCTTTCTCAGATCCAATGGATAAAAAATTAGAGGGTTATCTTAAGAAAATGTTTGTTCAACAGGGTTTTATTTTGCAGCCTCTTGCATGCATTGCGCCTGTCACGGCTGCAGCGGCATTCTGGTTTGAGTCTCTGGAAGAGGCGATTCGCACAGCGCCATTGGATGAGGCTTTGAGCAAAGTTAGAACCCTTAAGCAAGCTAATGCGTTTGTTTCAGATGCCGTAGTACATCTAACCAAACTTACGGCTAAAAATTCCGGATTCGCCATACAGGCGCGCAGAGCGCTCTGGCTTAAATCCTGGTCAGCGGATGTAACTTCCAAATCTAAGCTACTTAACATTCCTTTCAAAGGGCAGACCTTATTCGGGCCCGGCTTGAAGGAAATTATTGCTGACATTACGGGAGGTAAGGGCCACGCCCTTCCTCAGGACTGGGCCAAACCAAAGGCCAAGCAGTCTAATTTTCGTGCCTTTTGTAACTTCAAGGCAGGAGCAGCATCAACTTCCTCCGCTCCAAAACAGGAAGGAACTACTGCTCGTTACAGATAGGGTTGGAAAGGCAACCAGTCATGGAACAAGGGCAAGCAGGCCAGAAAGCCTACTACCGCCCCTAAGACAGCATGAAGACAGGGCCTCCTATCCGGAGACGGATTTAGTGGGGGGCAGACTTTCTCTCTTCGCCCAGGCTTGGGCAAGAGATGTACAGGATCCCTGGACGTTGAAGATTATATCTCAGGGATACCTTCTGGATTTCAAAACCTCTCCTCCACAAGGGAGGTTCCATCTATCGAGGTTATCAACAAACCTAGTAAAGAGAGAGGCATTTCTACAATGTGTACAAGACCTCTTAATCATGGGAGTGATCCACTCAGTTCCGCGATCGGAACAGGGACAAGGATTTTACTCAAATCTATTTGTGGTTCCCAAAAAAGAGGGAACCTTCAGACCAATCTTGGACTTAAAGATCTTAAACAAATTCCTAAGTGTACCATCGTTCAAGATGGAAACCATTCGAACCATCCTACCCATGATCCAAGAGGGTCAATATATGACCACAGTGGACTTAAAGGATGCTTACCTTCACATACCGATTCACAAAGATCATTATCGGTACCTAAGGTTTGCCTTTCTAGACAGGCATTACCAGTTTGTGGCTCTTCCCTTCGGGTTAGCCACGGCCCCGAGAATTTTTACGAAGGTTCTGGGCTCACTTCTGGCGGTACTAAGACCACGAGGCATAGCGGTGGCTCCGTACCTAGACGACATTCTGATACATGCGTCAAGTTTTCAGAATGCAAAGTCTCATACAGAGATTATTCTAGCATTTCTGAGGTCGCATGGGTGGAAAGTGAACGTGGAAAAGAGTTCTCTGTTACCACTCACAAGGGTTCCTTTTCTAGGGACTCATAGATTCTGTAGAGATGAAGATTTACCTGACGGAGTCCAGGTTATCAAAGATTCTCAATGCTTGCCGTGTCCTTCATTCCACTCCAAGCCCATCAGTAGCTCAGTGCATGGAGGTAATCGGTTTAATGGTCGCAGCAATGGACATAGTGCCATTTGCGCGCCTGCATCTCAGACCGCTGCAACTATGCATGCTCAGTCAATGGAACGGGGATTACTCAGATCTGTCCCCTTTGCTAAATCTGGACCAGGAGACCAGAGATTCTCTTCTCTGGTGGTTGTCACCGGTTCATCTGTCCAAAGGAATGACCTTTCGCAGACCAGATTGGACGATTGTAACAACGGATGCCAGCCTTCTAGGCTGGGGCGCAGTCTGGAATTCCCTGAAGGCTCAGGGATCGTGGACTCAGGAGGAGAAACTCCTTCCAATAAACATTCTAGAATTAAGAGCAATATTCAATGCTCTTCTAGCTTGGCCTCAGTTAGCAAAACTAATATTCATCAGATTTCAGTCGGACAATATCACGACTGTGGCTTACATCAATCATCAAGGGGGAACCAGGAGTTCCCTAGCGATGTTGGAAGTCTCGAAGATAATTCGCTGGGCAGAGTCTCACTCTTGCCACCTGTCAGCGATTTACATCCCAGGCGTGGAGAACTGGGAGGCGGATTTCCTAAGTCGCCAGACTTTTTATCCGGGAGAGTGGGAACTTCACCCGGAGGTATTTGCTCAACTGATTCGTCGTTGGGGCAAACCGGATCTGGATCTCATGGCATCTCGCCAGAACGCGAAGCTTCCTTGTTTCGGATCCAGGTCCATGGACCCGGGAGCGGTGCTAGTAGATGCATTAGCAGCCCCTTGGGTTTTCAACATAGCTAATGTGTTTCCATTATTTCCGTTGCTACCTCGACTGATTGCCAGGATCAAACAGGAGAGGGCATCGGTAATCCTGATAGCGCCTGCGTGGCCACGCAGGACCTGGTATGCAGACCTAGTGGACATGTCGTCCTGTCCACCATGGTCTCTACCTCTGAGTCAGGACCTTCTGATTCAGGGTCCTTTCAACCATCCAAACCTAATTTCTCTGAGGCTGACTGCCTGGAAATTGAACGCTTGATTCTATCAAAGCGTGGGTTTTCGGATTCGGTTATTGATACATTAATACAGGCTCGGAAACCTGTGACCAGAAAAATTTACCATAAGATATGGCGTAAATATTTATATTGGTGCGAATCCAAGAGTTACTCATGGAGTAAGGTTAGGATTCCTAGGATATTGGCTTTTCTACAAGAGGGTTTAGAAAAGGGTTTATCCGCTAGTTCGCTAAAGGGACAGATTTCCGCTCTGTCTATTCTTTTACACAAACATCTGGCAGAGAATCCAGACGTCCAGGCTTTTTGTCAGGCTTTGGCTAGAATTAAGCCTGTGTTTAAAGCTGTTGCTCCTCCGTGGAGCTTAAACTTGGTTCTTAAAGTTCTTCAGGGTGTTCCGTTTGAACCCCTTCATTCCATTGATATTAAGTTTTTATCTTGGAAAGTTTTGTTTTTGATGGCTATTTCCTCGGCTCGAAGAGTCTCTGAGTTATCTGCCTTACATTGTGATTCTCCTTATCTGATCTTTCATTCAGACAAGGTAGTACTGCGTACTAAACCTGGGTTTTTACCTAAGGTTGTTTCTAACAGGAATATCAATCAAGAGATTGTTGTTCCATCATTATGTCCTAATCCTTCTTCAAAGAAGGAACGTCTTTTGCATAATCTAAACGTGGTCCGTGCTCTGAAGTTCTACTTACAGGCAACTAAAGATTTTAGACAAACTTCTTCTCTGTTTGTCGTTTACTCTGGACAGAGGAGAGGTCAAAGGGCTTCGGCTACCTCTCTCTCTTTTTGGCTTCGTAGCATAATACGTTTAGCCTATGAGACTGCTGGACAGCAGCCTCCTGAAAGAATTACAGCTCATTCCACTAGAGCTGTGGCTTCCACCTGGGCCTTTAAGAATGAGGCCTCTGTTGAACAGATTTGCAAGGCTGCAACTTGATCTTCACTTCATACTTTTTCTAAATTTTATAAATTTGACACTTTCGCTTCTTCGGAGGCTGGTTTTGGGAGAAAGGTTCTACAGGCAGTGGTTCCTTCTGTTTAATGTTCCTGCCTTGTCCCTCCCATCATCCGTGTACTTAGCTTTGGTATTGGTATCCCATAAGTAATGGATGACCCGTGGACTGAACACACTTAACAAGAGAAAACATAATTTATGCTTACCTGATAAATTTATTTCTCTTGTAGTGTGTTCAGTCCACGGCCCGCCCTGTCTTTTTAAGGCAGGTTCTAAATTTTAAAATTATAGCTCCAGTCACCACTGCACCTTAGAGTTTCTCCTTTCTCGTCTTGTTTCGGTCGAATGACTGGATATGACATGTGAGGGGAGGAGCTATATAGCAGCTCTGCTTGGGTGATCCTCTTGAAACTTCCTGTTGGGAAGGAGAATATATCCCATAAGTAATGGATGACCCGTGGACTGAACACACTACAAGAGAAATAAATTTATCAGGTAAGCATAAATTATGTTTTTTTGCCAGATACCAGACATAAGGCTAGATTACGAGTCTTACGTTAGGGTTAAAAAGCAGCGTTGAGAGGTCCCAACGCTGCTTTTTTCCTACCGCTGGTATTACCAGTCTTGCAGGTACGGGCTCACCGCTCACTTTTTTGGTGCGACTCTAAAATACCGCAAATCCACTTACGTCAATTGCGTATCCTATATTTTCAATGGGATTTTCCTAACGCCGGTATTACAAGTCTGCTAAAAGTGAGCGGTACAGCCTCTCCTGTCAAGACTGGTACTGCATTTGAAAGTCAGTAGTTAAGAGTTTTATGGGCTAACGCCGTAACATAAAACTCTTAACTAAGGGGCTAAAAAGGACACTAACACCCATAAACTACCTATTAACCCCTAAACCGAGGCCCCCCCCACATCGGAAACACTATAATACAATTTTTAACCCCTAATCTGCCGAACCGGAGATCGCCGCCACTATAATAAATGTGTTAACCCATAAACCGCCGTACTCCCGCACTGCAAACACTAGTGAAATTTTATTAACCCCTAATCTGCCGTCCCTAACATCGCCGCCACCAACCTACATTTATTAACCCCTAATCTGCCGCCCCCAACGTAGCAGCCACTATATTAAATGTATTAACCCCTAAATCTAAATCTAAATAAAATTACTATAATTAACTAAATATTTACCTATAACTAATAGCTAAATTGTAGCTAGTTTAGAGTTTATTTATATTTTACATGCAAATTTGTATTTATTTTAACTAGGTAGAATATTTATTAAATATTGATTAACTATTTAATAGCTACCTAGTTAAAATAAAGTCAAATTTACCTGTAAAATAAAACCTAACCTAAATTACAATTACACCTAACACTACACTATAATTAAATTAATTCACTAAGCTAACCACAATTAAATACAATTATCTAAAGTACGAAAAAAAACCACTAAATTACAGAAAATAATAAAATAATTGCAATTTTTTAAACTAATTACACCTAATCTAATCCCCCTAACAAAATAAAAAAGCCCCCCAAAATAATAAAAAGCCCTACCCTACACTAAATTACAAATAGCCCTTAAAAGGGCCTTTTGCTGGGCATTGCCCCAAAGTAATCAGCTCTTTTATCTGTAAAAAAAATACAATACCCCCCCAGCTTTAAAACCCACCACCCACACAACCAACCCTACTCTAAAACCCACCCAATCCCCCTTAATAAAACCTAACACTAACCCCCTGAAGATCACCCTACCGTGAGACGTCTTCATCCAAGTCGGGAAGAAGAGGGAAGAG
Source organism: Bombina bombina (assembly GCF_027579735.1). Lineage (NCBI taxonomy): Eukaryota > Metazoa > Chordata > Amphibia > Anura > Bombinatoridae > Bombina > Bombina bombina. Next base: position 291,851,031 of record NC_069503.1, on the reverse strand, counting down.
GTCCTCCAGATGGGCAGAAGTCTTCAGCCAGACGGCATCTTCTATCTTCATCCAGAGCGGAGCGGGTCCATCTTCAAGACATCTGACGCGGAGCATCCTCTTCTGTCTTCATCCAACGACTAAATGACGGTACCTTTAAGTGACGTTATCCAAGATGGCGTCCCTTCAATTCCGATTGGCTGATAGAATTCTATCAGCCAATCTGAATTAAGGTAGAAAAAATCCTATTGGCTGATCCAATCAGCCAATAGGATTGAAGTTCAATCCTATTGGCTGATGCAATCAGCCAATAGGATTGAGCTTGCATTCTATTGGCTGATTGAAACAGCCAATAGAATGCAAGCTCAATCCTATTCGCTGATTACATTAGCCAATAGGAATTTTTATACCTTAATTCCGATTGACTGATAGAATTCTATCGGAATTGAAGGATGCCATCTTGGATGACGTCATTTAAAGGTACCGTCATTAAGTCGTCGGATGAAGACAGAAGAGGATGCTTTGCGTCGGGTGTCTTGAAGATGGACCTTTTAAGAGCTATTTGTAATTTAGTGTAGGGTAGGGCTTTTTATTATTTTGGGGGGCTTTGTTATTTTGTTAGGGGGATTACATTAGGTGTAATTAGTTTTAAAAAATTGTAATTATTTTATTATTTTCTGTAATTTAATGTTTGTTTTTGTACTTTAGTTTATTTTATTTAGTTGTAATTAATTTAATTTAATGTAGGGAATTAATTTAATTATAGTGTAGTGTTAGGTGTAATTGTAACTTAGGTTAGGTTTTATTTTACAGGTACTTTTGTATTTATTTTAGCTAGGTAACTATTAAATAGTTAAAGGGACACTGTACCCAAAATTGTTCTTTCATGATTCAGATTGAGCATGACATTTTAAGCAACTTTCTAATTTACTCCTATTATCAAATTTTCTTCATTCTCTTGGTAGCTTTATTTAAAATACAAGAATGTAAGTTTAGATGCCGGCCCATTTTTGGTGAACAACCTGGGTTGTCCTTGCTGATTAGTGGATAAATTCATCCACCAATAAAAAATTGCTGTCCAGAGTACTGAACCCAAAAAAAAAAGCATATATGCCTTCTTTTTCAAATAAAGATAGCAAGAGAACAAAGAAAAATTGATAATAGGAGTAAATTAGAAAGTTGCTTAAAATTTCATGCTCTTTCTGAATTACAAAACAAAATTGTTGGGTTCCGTGTCCCTTTAATAACTATTTAATAACTTTTGTACCTAGTTAAAATAAATACAAAGTTGCCTGCAAAATAAAAATAAACCCTAAGCTAGATACAATGTAACTATTAGGTATATTGTAGCTAGTTTATGGTTTATTTTATAAGTAAGTATTTAGTTTTAAATAGGAATTATTTAGTTAGTTGTAGTAATTTTATTTAGATTTATTTAAATTATATTTAAGTTAGGGGGGGTTAGAGTTAGATTTAGGGGTTAATACATTTAATATAGTGGCGGCGATGTTAGGGACGGCAGATTAGGGGTTAATAAAATTTAACTAGTGTTTGCGATGCGGGAGTTCGGCAGTTTAGGGGTTTATAACTTTATTTTAGTGGTGGTGACGTGGGTGGCAGATTAGGGGTTAAGAAGTGTAGGTAGGTTGCGGCGACATTGGGGGTGGCAGATTAGGGGTTAATAATTTTAATGTAGGTGTCGGCGATGTCGGGGGCGGCAGATTAGGGGTTAATCGCGTGTAATATTAGGGGTGTTTAGACTCGGGGTTCATGTTAGGGTGTTAGGTGTAGACATAAATTTTATTTCCCCATAGGAATCAATGGGGCTGCGTTAAGAGCTGAACGCTGCTTTTTTGCAGGTGTTAGGTTTTTTTTCAGCCCTCTCTGTCCCATTGATTCCTGTGGGGAAATCGTGCACGAGCACGTTTAGCCAGCTTGCCGGGTTTAAAGAAAACCCGTAATACCAGCGTTACTGTAGGTGAGTGTTGAGCATAAACTGTTTGTTAACCACGCATAGCTTTACCGACAAAACTCGTAATCTAGGTGATGGTGAGAGAGAGAGAAATAGTTTCAGGATTAGTAATAGCACTTTTCGTTATGATGTTGTTACATATACTAGTTGTCACAGACATGCTTGCATTCTGCCAATTAATTGAAAGTTTGTTTTCTTAGTTTATTATTTATTAAACTCCAGTCCACTAGGAGAATGTAAAAACACCCAACATACCAGACCTTTTAATCCCTTCCACTCCCCTGTACAACTCATTTTTTTTCCCTCTGGCATGGAGTGAGGTAAATTCAAAAGTGCTGATCTACATGTCATTTCTCTAACCAATCGGATACTTATTTCCCCCCTCAGAGGGGAAGGCAGGAGTTTCAGCCAGGCAGTGATTATCTTCTACCAGAGTGGAGATGCCACTATCCTACCAGGTGAAATGGGGACATGCCTGCCAATCCTCTGGTCTACAGTGTGCTGCTTCTTGTCCAAATCTTATCAGATAATTTGTAATGTGCTTGCACTACCTCGGATCTACTGGAAGCAGTCTTCTGCAGCAGAGGTGAGTATGGTAGATGAAGGTGCTAATAGATAGGTACAATGCACCATAATAGTCAGCAGGCTATTAGTATGGACATGTAAACATGAATTACATAGCCTGGGGACATAGGAACATACGCCAAATATCTTCTACTTTTAGGCAGTTTGAGACACTGTTCTTTAAACTTGCAGTAATTATGCATTGTCTCTTTATCATATTGGTATCTGCGTACACTGGAGTTGCAAGCCCTTGCAGCTAAAGCCCCTCTTTTCTCCATATCCTAAAGTGCCAGAACATTTGATAGAATCTGGCTTATATTTACTTAAGCTTCACTTGGAAAACATGCCCTCTGCTTCCCACTTCTCCCTTCACTTTGAGAACGCAGGCCATTTTATGCTGCAGTAAACTGTCTCCAAGAACAGTGCAGGGAGTCAGCTCATCCATACTTATCAGAGCTTAGCCAAAACTATTGTTATTAAAGGGACAGTCAACGCCAGACTTTTTGTTGTTTTAAAGATAGATAATCCCTTAATTACCCATTCCCCAGTTTTGCATAACCAACACAGTTATAATAATACACGTTTTACCTCTGTAATTACGTTGTATCTAAGCCTCTGCAGACTGCCCCCTTATTTCAGTTCTTGACAGACTTGCATTTTAGCCAATCAGTGCTCACTCCTCGGTAAATTCACGTGCATGAGCTCAATGTTATCTATATGAAACATGAACTAACACCCTCTAGTGGTGAAACACTGTCAAAATGCATTTAGATTAGAGGTGGGCTTCAAGGTCTAAGAAATTAGCATATGAACCTTCTAGGTTTAGCTTTCAACTAAGAATACCAAGAGAACAAAGCAAAAGGTCATAGCTCAGGGTTACAAGATAGGTTTCAAGTCTCAGCCACCCAAGGGCAGATTCCTCCTTTCTCTTACTGACCAGAAAGGAGGGAAGCCTTTCTGGGGTGCGTACAGGATCTGTTTTCTTAAGAGTTTTTGTCCCAGTGCCTATTGCAGTGAGAGGTTTGGTATACTATTCAAACCTTTTCATGTTCCCAAAGAAGGAGGGACCTTTCCGTCCGATTCTGGACATTAAGTGCTTAAACAAATTTTTAAATGTCCCCTCGTTCAGATGGAGACAATAAGGTCCATTCTTCCCCTCGTTCAGATGGAGACAATAAGGTCCATTCTTCCCCTCGTTCGAGAAGGGCAGGTCATGACCACGATTGATCTGAAGGATGTTCCATTATCGTACCAATCCTCGAGGATCACTTCCAGTTCCTAAGGTTTGCGCTCCTGGAACAGCACTTCCAGTTTTTTGGTCTAGCTACGGCTCCAAATTTTTTTTCAAAGAGTGAACCATTTGGAATCTCTCCTCTGTCTTCTTTGATCCCATGGATGGAAGATATATATAAAGAGAGTTCTCTTGAATCAAGTACCAGGGTAGAATTCATGGGTACTATAATAAAATAAGAATATTTCTAACAGACCAGAGACGTTGCAAGCTAGCTTCAACATGTCTTGCCCTCCAGTCCTCCTTAAGGACATCTGTGGCTCGGTGTATGGAGGTGATTAGTCTCATGGTGTCCAGCAGGGAGCATCATTTCCTTTGCCAGGTTTCACCTCAGACTGTTGCAACTGCGCATGCTGAAGCAGTGGAACAGCGATCATTCGGATCTGGACAACCAATCGAGAGAATTGCTCTCTTGGTGTTTTTGTCCGGATCACTTATCACGAGGGACGTCCGTCTTAAGACCATCCTGGGCGATTGTGACTATAGTTGCTAGTCTGTCAGGATGGGGAGCTGTTTGGGGTGCCAGGAAGGCATAGGGCCTATGGGCTCAGAAGGAAAGCTCCCTCCAATCTCATTTTGGCTCTTCGGGCAACATACAATGCTCTAAAGGCTTGGCCTCTGTTGGGTTTGTCCCAATTTATCAGATTCCAATCAGACAATATAACCTCAGTGGCTTACATCAACCATCAGGGGGAACAAGAAGCTCCCTAGCTATGAAGGCAGTATCTCGGATTCTGGAGTGGGCGGAGACCCACATTTGTTCACTGTCAGCGATCCGCATTCCGGGTGTGGACAACTGGGAAGAGGATTTCATCAGCAGATAATTCTTTCATCCGGGAGAATGGTCTCTCCATTCCAAGTGTTTTGCAATAAGAAGATCTTTTGACATCTCATTACTCAGCTACCCAGATATGGGTGGAGGTACAGGGATCCTCAGGTGGAGCTAATAGATGCATTAGCGGTGCCTTGGAGGTTCAAACCAATTTATCTTTTCCGACCGTTACCACTACTTCCTAGTGTAGTGGCTCGAATCAAGCAGGCATCAGTAATACTGATTGCTCCATCTTCGCCGTGAAGGATATAGTTCGCGGATCTAGTGGGGATGGCATCATCTCCTCCGTGGAAGTTACCTTTTTGCAGGGATCTGCTGACCAAGGTCTCTTTGTTCATCAATGTCTAGATTCTCTGAGGCTGACTGCCTGAAGATTGAACGCTTAGTCCGAGCCAAGAGAGGGTTTTCCGAGAGAGATATTTTTACTCTTTTCAATCTCGTAGGCTGGTTGCTCGTCGCATCTATCATAAGTTGGGTAGGACCTACTTATTCTGTTTTCCAGGATGAACTGGAGAAGGGCTTTTCTGCAAGTCCCCTGAAGGGACAGATTTCGGCCCTGTCTGTGTTACTGCACAATAGGTTCGCTGAGCTTCCAGATCTGCAGTCATTTGTTAAGGTTCTGCTAGGATCAGGCCTGTGTTTAGATCTAATGCTCCTCCTTGGAGTTTTAATCTGGTTCTTAAAGTTTTGCAACGGGCTCTGTTGTAGCCTATGCATGAAGTAGACATTTAATTGTTGTCTTGGAAGGTTCCTTTTCTGCTGGCTACTGCTTTTGCACACAGAGTATCTATGATTGCTGCCTTGCAATGCGTCCCTCCTTATCTGGCTTTCCATGCTGATAAGGCTGTTCGGCAAACCAAGTTAGGTTTTCTTTCTTCAGTTGTGTCAATTCGCAACATCAATCAAGAGATCGTGGTTCCTTTCTTATGTCCTAATCCTTCTTCGTTGAAGAAATGTTTACAACGTAATTCTGGATGTGGTTTGTGCCTTGAAGTTCTATCTTCAGGCCATGATGGACTTTAGACAAACTTCTTTCTCTGTTTGTTCTCCTTTCTGGGAAGCGTAGAAGTCAAAGGACCACTTCGACTTCCTTATATTTTTGGCTGAGGAGTGTCATCCGTTTAGCATAGAGCCAGCTGGACATAAGCCTCCTCTGTGGATTACGGCTCATTCTACGAGAACAATGGTTTACTCTTGGGCCTTTAACAATTAGGCCTCTATGGATCAGATTTGTAAGGCGACTACTTTTTCCTCCTTACATACTTTTCCAAATTTTCCAAGTTTGATTTTTTTGGCTTCTGCTGAAGCAGCCTTCGGAAGAAAGGTTTTGCAGGCTGTGGTGGCCTCTGAAAAGGGTCCACCTCTTTTTTTTCCCTCCCATTAGCATTCCGTGTACTCTAGAGCTTGGGTATATGTTTCCCACAAGTAAGGAATGCAGCTGTGGACTCTTCCTATATTAAGGGAAAAAAAATAGATTATGCTTACTAGATAATTTACTTTCCTTCTGTATGGGAAGAGTCCACAGCTCCCGCCTGTGTTCTCCGATGGGCGGCCCTAAATTTAAATTTATTCTTCTTGGCACCTTTTTCACCCTTATATTTCTCCTACTGTTCCTTGTTCCCTCGTCCGAATGACTGGGGTTATTAGGAACTGGGGGAGGTATTTAAGCCTTTGGCTGGGGTGTCTTTGCCTTCTCCTGGTGGCCAGGTTAAGTATTTCCCACAAGTAAGGAATGCAGCTGTGGACTCTTCCCATACAGAAGGAAAGGAAATTATCTGGTAAGCATAATTGATGTTTTTTGTTGTTTTAAAGATAGATAATCCCTTAATTACACATACCCCAGTTTTGCATAACCAACACAGTTATAATAATACATGTTTTTACCTCTGTAATTACCTTGTATCTAAGCCTCAGCAGACTGCCCCCTTATTTCAGTTCTTTTGATATACTTGCAGTTTCTTCTTAAATGGGAAGAGTCCATAGCTGCATTCATTACTTTTGTGAATTCAGAATCTGGCCACCAGGAGGAGGCACAGACACCCCAGCCAAAGGCTTCAAATACCTCTCCCACTTCCCTTACCCCCCAGTCATTCTTTGCCTTTCGTCACAGGAGGTTGGCAGATAAGTGTCAGAAGTTCGAGATAGTCTCTTATGAAGGGTAGTACTCTTCGAAATGGGACTGGAGTTTTACGTAATTCTGTCAGCCTCTCAGTGAGAGCATGGATGAAGGTTAGAGTCCGGAGATGCAGGAAGAGTCTATCTGCAAAACCATCCCGACTAATATTAACAGCTCCTTGGCAATCAGCGCTGATGAGTTTGGCTGCCTGTCTTTATTCACTCATGTCCATGTCAGAAGTGAGACTACTATCTGTCACACTTAAAGGGCCGTATTCCTGTTCCACGGCGTTGATTCCGGTAAGATCGTTTTATTTTATTTCATTATGTAAATGTGATGTTAACGAGAGAAGGTAGGGTCCCTGTGGGACTCCTGTTAGGTTAAATAGAAATCATGGGTTAATATCTCCTGAGGGGGTTTATTGAACAGGGGGGACTTTAATCATGTTTGTTATATGGTTCTATCTACTGATGTGTAGTAATACTTAGGCTCATGGCTTTTCGTACATAACGGCCTTATCATCTATTGGCGCAATCTCTTGAGATTGCATGACCTTTTGTGACTGGCACGGTGTACCTTGTGACCGAGTGCGGTTCCGTTGTTTTCCACTTCCGTATGCTGACTGTCTGGCGACAGAGAGAGTATGCTCGTGGGTTTTCTGGTTCTCAGGAGGTGGTGAGTGCCCTAGCCATTGGGGGTGTAAAAAAGGTGCCAGTTAGTGTTTGTCATTTTTGTAATCTCAAGATTATGGAGTATTCTGATTTCTTAGACATAGATGCCTCCGATACGGAGAATGCGTCTTGTGATGAATATGAAATGGCCCGGGTTATCCATGCCCATCAGTTATGTTCTGATTGCCATTCTAGAGTACTCTCTTCTCCCGAATCAGGGACCTTAGAGCGTGTTGAGCCATCCTCCTCCGAGGATTCTATGTCCCGTGAGGTGCGTGGCCCAGAACCTTCCTTCGCTATGCAAGCATGTGTCGCTATGGCCTTTACTCCTCCGGAAGGTGGCTTGTTTCCTCCAGAGGTTACGGCACGGTTCCGCATGGCCATTTCTATGGCGCTGGCTCATTTATATCTCCCAAGTGAAATATTTTTAAGATACTGTTCGTGTTATGTTAACTAGGGCCCATCGGGCGTGGGATCCCCTGATTCAGTTCGGCCTCCTGGGGAAGCGTTGGCCTCTGAGGCTTCAGGTGCCCCAACCTCGGCATCGTTTATCCGGCGAGGGATGATTTTGCCTTCCGTTATAGGCTGGCACATCTTCGTGTCTGTCAGGGTGCCAGGAATCAGACTGAGACGAGAAGTGCAAAAATAATCACACCTTTATTAATAGCAAAAAATAATAAAAAGTCCATAAGTCAAATAACAAGCCAGGAGTCAAAACCAGAGCTGGTAGTCAGATGAGCCGTGTCAGGAGCCAAAGCGAATAGTCAGACGAGCCGGTATCAGGAACAAGGAAAACAGCAGAGTCAGGAACAAGCCAGGGATCAGGAACCAGGAAGGACGTCAGGCAGCCAGGTAATACACAGGAACTCTCACAAACAGGTCTGAGACAACGCAAAGGCAAAGCATACTGAACAGAGGTTCTTTAAATAATAAGTGATGACATCACAATTCTGAGACTGCATCCTGTCTCACATGGATGATGCACACCAGTCTGGCCATAAAAGGAAGTGCAGGAAATGAGCAGCATCCCCCACAACGCACCATAGTCAGGAAGAGAGGTGAGTAAAATGGCTGCCAGCAGCACATGGCAAACACAACAAGGAAAAAACCTAGTGGACCGAGGGATCCGAGGCCTTAGATGCTGGATGGCAAGCTAGTTAGACTTTGGGGATGAAGCTAAATCTCCTTGACGTCTCCGTTTTTCTTTCTTTTATGTATCAGTTCCAGTTCTGAGCTTAGGTGAATGGGGCCTCTAATCGGCTGGTTCCGTTGGTGTTTTCATTCACCTTGGGCGTTCACCCGCGGGTGCTGCCTTACTTTTATTTTCAAAAAGAGGTTTCACTGCAAGGAAAACAGAAACAGAGGCGCCACATGTGTAGATCAATCAAAACAGACAATATCCAAGTTAGATGAGATACAGGATACTCACAAACGTGAAGGCACTCTCTTGTGCCTGTAGGAGCGGGCTGGTATTTAAACAGCAAACCAGCTAGCTGTACCAAGGGATCCCCGTCAGGATATCCTCGCAACAGTAATCCTTCACTTTTCTCTGATGAGGGAATGGAGTGAAGTGTTCATCTGTTCTTCAGAAAATGTCTGTAGGATGTTCCAGAGGTGGAAATACGATTCTCTTTACTGGCATGCTATTTTCAGTGTATTTCTTCCTTCTCTTGAATTTCTTTTTCACTAAGCCCTTAGTGAAAAAGAAATTCAAGAGAAGGAAGAAATACACTGAAAATAGCATGCCAGTAAAGAGAATCGTATTTCCACCTCTGGAACATCCTACAGACATTTTCTGAAGAACAGATGAACACTTCACTCCATTCCCTCATCAGAGAAAAGTGAAGGATTACTGTTGCGAGGATATCCTGACGGGGATCCCTTGGTACAGCTAGCTGGTTTGCTGTTTAAATACCAGCCCGCTCCTACAGGCACAAGAGAGTGCCTTCACGTTTGTGAGTATCCTGTATCTCATCTAACTTGGATATTGTCTGTTTTGATTGATCTACACATGTGGCGCCTCTGTTTCTGTTTTCCTTGCAGTGAAACCTCTTTTTGAAGATACACCATCGTTTGGGTGAAGACCGAGAGCTGCCTTCTATTTCTACTTCCATTTATTTGGACTTATTTGGACTTCAGTTGGGATCTTTCCCATTTCACCTATTGATACGTCTGTATTCTCATATATATATTTTTTATTCTTTCATTATATTTTATATTTTATCTTTTATATTTCACATTTTACAGATTTTACCATTTATTTTCTATATATTGTTTTATAGTTCTTTTACATTTTTGGTATCACCAAAGGGTTTTTTGATTGTATTTCAGTACTATTTTCTGCCCTGAGTCATTAGCGCCTCCTATAGGGGATTTGTGGTATTACTCTAATATCACAATATCCCTCTTAATACTTACTTTTATTTTGATACGGATAGGATGTGTTTGATTTGTTTTGTTAAGCTCATGTCTGATATAGTTCCGTTTTGAGAACGTTCTTTCTCTGGAACCGATACTTGCGATTTTGTGGTCGCATGGGCACTTCCCAGAAGTGCATACTTTTTGAATAACAAAGTTATGTTTTTCTAGTTCTTATTATCAAACCTTTGGGTCGATTTTTCTTGGACCTTAGTCAGTCCTGGAGTGTCCTTATACCAGGTGGTACTGGTCGGGTGTTTTCTGCTGCTACTTGGGTTCATGTCACCCTCGGGGTGCAGATTGAATCATGCGGATTCTGAATGTCACTTTGGGTTGTAAATCCGATCTAAGTTTGCCTTTTCTGGCTATTCGCTTTGGATATGGGTCTGACTTTTTCAGACGTCATCATGGTTCCTAAAGGTCTCTGGGGACCCGGAACTGCAGTTTCCATTACTTTGGAGTTGGGAGATGTGTATGACCTCCGTGGTCTAGTTTCTGAGTGCAAACGCTTGGTGTCTTCATTTGCGGTTCTTCCGGATGTTGACTCCTTAGCCTAATAGCATAACTTTTTCGGTGGTGGAGTCTCTTTCCTTCCCGTCTTGGGTTGAGTCGTCTGTTTGGAAGTGCGGGCATGTTCTTCCTTTGCTCAGCGTTGCATTTGTCCTGTTTAAGGGTTTTCGGGAGACTGATCCTGCAATGATCTCTGTAGTCGTCTTCTCCATATAGGATTTTTCCTTGGTCATCCCTTGGTCTTTTGACGCTAGGTTGTTGTCCTTTGATCTCGTTGCAGATCTAGCCTTCAGACTTGAGAGTGGAGGTCCGAGGTCGATTACAGTCTTTCACCTTTTGGGGGTCAGGAAGCTGACCATTTATCCTCACCAGCGTGTAGGTCAGGTAGTTAAGCCTTTCTACTAGGGTTATCTTTCGATCCAGGGGTACTTGACGCCCAATTCTTAAACTGGTCAGAAGTTCTTTAGACTTTTGGATTTGAGGCTGTTGCTAGCATCCTTAAGTCTACGGACTCTAGATTGTGCTCTCCTACTCATAGGAGGCAGCTTAGGGTTCCTTCGGAGGTTAGATCTTTCGATCGATTTCGTTTTTTCGAGGACTCTGGCTGAGGCCCATGCCTTTTGCCTGGATCGGGCATGGACAGGTTCTGCTTAACCCTGGGGTTTGGGTTCCCGCGTGTCCCTTTAAAGGGGGCGAGGTTTCTGTCTCTCATGGGAGATTTATATCTGCTTGAGGCTTAAGTTTAAGGTCTCTCTGACGGGTCCCTACTGGTCTTCTGGGGTATCTGATATTTGCTTGTAGACTCCATGTGTTGTTTCAACTGGGATGGCGATATTGGCCTAAGGGTCTCGCCTCTATTGGTAGGGTGGTTTCCGTTGCTTAGTTCCCTCTTTCTCACCTAGGGTGGGAGATGGGTTCTTGTGTGTTCTCCTTGATTTTGAGATACCTCAGTATCTGTGATGACTTGTGGGTCATTGTTTTCTTGTCTTGTAGGGTTTTTTTCCCCTTACTTGCATACTCAGAATCTTGGAATAGCGTTGTGGTTGGCTACACCATTCCTGAAGCAAGAGGTTGTTGGTTTGAACCCAGGTAAGGCTCCTGTTATCTGCTGGATTTTGGTATTTGGATGCTAGGGGTCTGAATACTTTCTTCCCTTGGGAAGTGTTCCTCTTTATGGAAGACAATAGTGTAGGGGTTTTCGGACCCGAGTACAAAGTTTCTGTCCTGACTCACAGTAGTATACCGGGTTTAAGTAGCGGTCTGAGTTCTACTCGGGGGTTTTGCATCCTTGTAGATCCATCCTTTTTCTTCCAGAGGTCTGGGACTCTTGTCTTCGGTCTTTAACTAGCCTTTGGGCTGGGACCATTACCCTGGAGGGAAGGTCGGGGATCGGTTTGCTCTATGTAGTGTTGACTGTTTTCTTTTCCTGAGTCTGTCCTCCCCTTCAGTGGAAGAACTTTTGATCTATCTCTCTTGGTGGCATCTACTGCTGGGAGGGGATGATCCTGGGAGCCCGGTGGTTTTCCGGTCGGGAGTTGCATGGATGCTGGTCATCGCGAGTTCTTGTTTATGGTGGCTTGATGTTCTCTTGGAGAGCTCTTTGTTAGCTGCTGGGATAGTAATCATGTCTCTGCTGTCTATGCTTGTCTAGCCTGTGGGTTCGACTTGTCTATGATGCAACAGGGAACTTGGGTTATCTTAGTGACGTTTTTATACTGTGTATGGACCTCTTTTCTGGTCCTTGTGCTCTAGGGACTGTGTCTCCCTGGGCTATGGCACTGTGGCAACCTTGGGTTGCTCTATGTTTGTTTTGAACCCGTGTTGGATGGTCATTTGGCTCTCTTATGGGGTTATCTATTCTCCATCTCGGGGGTAGATAGAGGTTCTTGACCTTTAGGTCGTGGGTACTTTTCGTGGGAGTCTAGAGCCGCTGGGCTGGCTCCTTGGAGACGTTTGTGCTCAGCAGACTCTAGGTCTGAGTGGTCTCTAGCATGGCTTTGCAGAGTTGCCTGGGCTTCCGTTTTTTTTTTTATCTGTGTCGTTTATAAAACATTTATAGGGTGCCGGGTAATTTCAGGCTGTGGTGCCTTTCGAAGGGGCTGCCTTTTGTACCTACCCTTTGTTTGCATTCAGTGTCCTCTAGCGTGGGTATTGTTTTCCCAAAAGTAATGAATACAGCTGTGGACTCTTCCCCTTTAAGAAAAAAAGAAAATTATCAAGTAAGCATAATTTATGATTTTAGCCAATCAGTGCTCACTCCTCTGTAAATTCACGTGCATGAGCTCAATGTTTTTCTATGTGAAACATGAACTAACAACCTCTAGTGGTGAAAAACTGTAAAAATGCATTTAGATTAGAGGCGGCCTTCAAGGTCAAAGAAATTAGCATATTAACCTCCTAGATTTAGCTTTCAACTAAGACTACCAAAAGAACAAAGCAAGATTGGTGATAAAAGTAAATTGGAAAGTTGTTTAAAATTACATGCCCTATTTGAATCCTGAAAGTTTCTCTTGGACTTGACTGTCCCTTTAAATACTTTTAATCTACATTAGCTAGATATATTAAAATAAGCATTTTAATGCAGTTTTTTTTGCCTGTCTGCTCTTTACATTCAATTGTTCTCAAGCAAACACGTTTACTTTCAACCTTTAACACACGCAATACTTCCGCCGCACGCAAAGAGCAGTGATAAGCCCCTTATCACTCGAGCGCAACAGTTAGCGATCTACTCATTATCTAGCCCTTATAGTTGTGTACTTTTGGTTAATGGTTAATTTACTTTGTAATGTTTTACTGTTGTGTGGTTTTGATTGTTTTTGTTCTATTTTTTATTTGTGTCCTGTAGAGGGGTTAGGTTGTGTTGGGTGTTATGAAACTTTAGGACTTAATAGTGTAGTGGGCTTAGGTTGCGTTGGGGGTTATTGTGCATAATAGTGTAGTGAGCTTAGTTTGGGGTTAAGGGAGTTTAATGGTTAATACTGTAGGGCTGTGTAGTAGTTTTTATTGGGTTGGTCTTTTTTCATTAAAATAATAAGGAATAAACACGAGTTAAAGCTTTTCATTAATACATTCTTTCTTCTTTTAATTTGTGTAGGCTGCCGTTTGTTTATTCAGTTGTGTACCAAATGCATTTAATATATTGCCAGATCATTGATGTTTCGCTCATCGGGCCTAGGTCTTCCTATTCATTTATCTGTGATAAAAGTATTGACATTGTCAGGATAAACTTCAAGAATATGGTGTTAGCTGTTTTGACTAGAAGGGCTTCATGGCTAAAATTGCGGTCAGCTGACATGGTTTTTAAGACCAGACTTTTCAAAGAAAGAAGGGGAAAGGGACTGGGAGTTTTAATAATTTTCGTTGATTTCATCAATCAAGGAACCAAAAAGCCTCTTCTTTTTCACAAAAGAATGACTCCTCCAGAACTCACTGAAAGTCCTCTTCTACTTGGAATAAGTCTAAGCAATCAAAAAAGCCTGCAATCTCTAATAAGTCTACATGAAGATTTTGTCTTCTGACCCAGATCTTCGTCTGATAGGGGGCTGATTATGCATTTTTCAGAAGGCTTGGGCTCAGTCTGTTCGAGATCCCTGTGTATTGAACACTGTTTCTCAGGGATACAGAATAGTCTTTAGATCAAGGCTGCCCAGAGTAAGAGTTTTTCTGTCCAACATTCCAATGAATCCAGAAAAGGCAAAAGCCTTTTTTCAGTGTGTTGATGATCTGGAACTAATAGATATCCTTTCAGTTCCTCTATCAGAACAGGGCCAGGTTTTTTTTTTTTTTCCATCCCCTTTTTTCCCAAAAAAGAGGGAACATTCAGGCCCATTCTGGATCTAAAAACCCTGCACAATTTTTGCAGCATTTTAGCCTTCAAAATGGAAAGAATCAGAACTATCCTTCCCCTTGTCCATCT